>NW_010125048.1:0-3066 GCF_000699245.1 Pterocles gutturalis
TGCCTTATAATTGCTTGTTCACTCAATGGGGGTCTCAGGTTTTGGGTATGAGTTTCATATGCCTTCTACCCCTTTACTTACATGAAGTCACTTCTCATTAAAAAAAAAAATAGACAAAACTAAGGCAAATAGGTCTTTAATTTCTCATCTAAAATGTCTCTCTTTTGTCCTTTCTGACCACCTCCCCTGCCACCCATAGTCCAGGGTAAACTCTAGACTTCAAAATCCCTTTACTTTGTAAACATCTAGGTATAGCTGAGAATAGCTCCAGGGTTTGTATAATTCTCCCACGTTACTACAGTGCTCCTCCAGACTCAACTCCAGTGTGACTCAAAGACATGAGTTTTGCTTAGGAACTAAATCCCTTTAGCTTCCTTGAATGCTACTGAGAGATGTGACAGTGACACTGCCTGATAGGACAGGATTTGAGAAAGCAGCGCCAAAAGATGCATTAATAGGCTGGAGCAAAAAGATCCATGACTGTGAATTCAGTCGCTAAATTCCCTGTTAGAGTCCCTGTGTGACTTTGCCTTTTTTTTGGTCTCTTTTTCCTCTTTCATTTTCTTTTTCTCTTTTCTCTTTTTATGTCTTTTTTTTCTCTACTTTAACAGTTTGAGCAAAGTATTCAGCTTTTCCTATACCTTCCCAGGGCTGTTAGTCTAGTTATCTGGACTATGTCCTCACCTTAATTTGTCCATTGATGTATGATTGAATTAATACAGTTCAACATAGAATAGCCACTCTAGTCATAACTGTAAAGTGAATTTATTGAGATAGTATACAATATATGGAAAAATCCTAATTAAAAAAGGAAGGAATAGGCTAGGTTCTTGGAAATTAAGCTTTCAATGTATTTGTTGTGGTGTATCATACCTGTGAGGTGAATGGTAGCTGCCAGTGTTTTATGCTTACACACAGTGGCTTGTTCGTGCTCTGTTGAAGAAGACCGTAATGTAAACACATTTAGAGCACAGTATATGTGTGCTTCCTTCAGCTTCAGAAAAATGCATATGTTTTACTCCTGACCTGTGTGCTGTGATCATCCATTTCAGAATATATGTTGAGGATGACAGGTACTGTGGCTAATTGGGTAAGTTATGGCCATCCTGAGGTCTGTACATTATCAGCGAGAGTCAGTAGTGGACAGGTTACTTCCCTTCCTGTCCCCCTACCAAAACACAAGGTTAGACAAGCAAATTGCCTTCCACTTGGCTCTGAGTGCTGGAAGGTGAAATCAGGCTGTCAGATTTCTTTCTGTTGGAAGGTGAAAGTGTATTGGTAAATTACATACCTTCCTGCTGCTGGAAGGAGAGCTGGAATGGGAACACCAGCACCCTGAACCTCTGCTCCTGTTGGGTACATTGGTTGCCAGCCAGGAGGCAGATGGGCAGCAGACAATGTGATGGCTTACAAGCCAGTCCACAAGCAGTGCTCTGCCTTCCAGGCCAGAGCAGTGTAATAAGAAAGGCTACAGATCCAGTATTTTCACACTGACTTTTTTTTTTTTTTTAATAAAACAGTGTAGTTAAAAAAAGATCCTAAATCAAATCAGTTCTATAACAGAGCTCATGGGCTGACTGCAGTTAATGCCCCTGAAATAACCCGGTAATAAATGAAAAAGTCTCCTGCTGCCCAAAGACAACCAGTTAACTTCCTTTTATGAAACTATAGGTCTTTTTATTAGGCTACAAAACTGTTTCAAACAAATGAAAAACAAATGTGTAAAAAAATGTGAGTGTTTTTCTTTAAATTCATACCAAAATAGCGTAAGCCACAGGGCTCTTCAAGCAAAGCTCTGCCTCAGTCTCTCCTACAGGCTGGCTTGTGCTTTTGAGAGTGAATACAGGGCTCGACTATTGAGCAAAGTGCTGCATCGTGCTGTTAGATAGAGAATCTGTACGGTAACTGTACCGGAAAGATTAAGCAGCCATTCAGTATAGAACTATTCAGAGTAGCGAACCCCCAGATATGCAAAGCATTATGCAACTCAGATTGGCACATGTTGTGTTCTCCAGCCCAAAATAGTTGCTATTGTGGAGGCAGGCTATTTTAATATTCACATGCAAAAGCTTTCAACACATACTGAACCTATGCCCTGTCTTGTAATATTATTCATTCTAGTACTAAACAGACGTGACGCCAAAACCAGCCCCACTGTAAATGAGTGCATCTCCTATTGAGATCAATAAGAATTGCACTTGCTTACACCAGGGCTGAGTTTTTGCCTATGAATTACAAACAGTTCCGCTATGGATGGAAAATATATTAACCTTCTGTGAACGTAAAACTCAAGTGTCTCATCTGTAGGATTTTGCTTTTCAGTGATTACTTCCTAACTGGAGAACAATTACATCTCAAGTGGGAAATGTTTTAGCAACAGATCTTTTTGTACTGCCTGAACATGCTCATGTCTTGGCCTCTGTGAAAACAATTCATGTGTAATGATCATGGTCTGGGCACTTAGGTCTTGAATTTTTATAAACTCCTTGTAAAGACTAAAGGCCAGGCTGTTTTGGTCAAGAGAACAGTAAATAAGGCTGCAAGAAGACATGTTATTACATGGAGTAAACCTTAACAAGCAATACATGGTTTGTTTTATTTTGTGTATTGGTGAGTCTTGTCTGGTGAGTTACTGAGTCTTCCCGTTAAATACTACCTTGTCTGGCTCATATTTCAGTCAAAGGCTACATCTGTACTCGTATATTTACCTGACCATGCAGATGGTGCCTGATGCCAAGACCCATTAAGACACGTAGGCTGACATATGTCCCTGCAAAGTGAAGGAGAGTTGGGCTCCTAAAGGTTCTTGATGCCTTTGGGCTGCACTCAGTTTAGGAACTGGCACGTGTTAAGTTACCAACTTTTAAATTTCTATCTGTGCCATGCTGCCTGTGGAATTTTTGCTCTGTTCCCCGTTGGGAATGAGCTCTTGGAGGGTGAAGAGCCACATGGGTCTAGGACATGGAAATTCCAGAGGAGACCATCTCATTCGTTATAGATATTGGCCAAGAATCACATACCGCATGAAAGGTCCACAGAGGTCATTAGAGGCAGTCAACATGGCTT
>NW_010125049.1:0-1600 GCF_000699245.1 Pterocles gutturalis
TTTTTTTTTTTTACAGCCAGAAGCATTCATCAGACTGCCTGCAATATCGTTTTTTTTTTCTTGTCCCATTCTTGATATATGGGAACTCCAGCAGCCAGAAGTTTTCCCCTCAGGTCACTGAGTCATCCTTTACTGTTTGTTATTTTTTAACTTTCCACAGTTTGCTCCTCCCTGCCTACTAGAGACAGTACTCCTGCATTCTCCAACCTTTAATTTGTTTTCATAATCATAAGCTTTACCTTTGCTCCAGGGGGCCACCATTTTATGTAATGTCTAAGCTTGATCATAGCTATCTTGGCATCAGGGCTCTTGCTATCAAGCCACCTGTCATAACCAATACTTACTTTCCTTCAGTTCTCCCACCTGATTCTTGGTGGTGACAGGGATATCATTAGGCTGCTCTATTTTCCCCATTTTTCTACCTGGTCAGATAATATCTTGCAATTTCCCCTCCTCACCCCATCATGTCTTGCTTTTCCTCCTTATTATCCGTTTTGGGAATCTGCAGGGTTTTCTACCTTTCTTACTCTGCTTTCTCCAGGTGACAGACTATAACCAGCAGTAGTATCTCTTCTGAGCTGTCACTGCAGCATCAGCCAAGCCCTGGCTGGATTAATAGAGTATTTCCAGAACAGGGAGGCAGAACAAGAAGGAACAGAGAGCAGAGGCTCTGCTGCCTCAGGTGCGAGGAACAAATGTCCCTGTCTCTGAGGAGCTCGTGCTTCTTGGTGTGAAGGGTGTCTTTGGTGGTGCAATGGGTCTCCTTGCAGCCCAAGCCGCTGAGTAGTGTATGTTATGAAACGGATGTGTGTGGCCTAGCATACGGGTAACTCTAGCTGGCAAAATAACATTAAAATACTTTCCATTCAGAGATGGAATTTATAGTAGCCAGATGAGCTGCGGAACAAACATCTCTTGTGCTTCTGCCGCTGTGTTTGTGTGAGCCTGAAGGCTAACAAACAGGCAGGGAGCTCTGGCCTGCTCAGTTGCATAAAATAATAGTTTCCACTAGCGATGAAGTTTGAGCTGGTGGAATTTTCACAATGCCAAGAGTACGCATCAAAAAAATAAACCTTCATTTCCTTTCACCCCTCCCTGTCTGTCCTTTAACCTGCACAAAGACTGCAAACCACCGTGACAGTAATTACAAAAACATCTTTTCTGAAGGGGGGAATCTCTGGAAGATGCCATTGGAATAGGGGCTGGGCTTTTAAAAATTATTGTCACAAGTGTCCATATGTCTGTTCTTATGGACAGGCGTAGCAGAAGGCTTGGCTGGTAGGTGGGAAAAAAGCACAACCTTTTCCAAAGAGTTCAAAAGGCATACCGAAATGAAAATGCAGATTGAAGAATCAGTATATGCTGTTCATAGCAGCCTAGTTTACAAGTCTGAAATCACAAAATTGTTTTGGCTGGAAAAGGTGGCTAGGGATCTGTTTTAGGCAGCTTGGGATTTTCCTCATTGTCGCGACCCAGCACACAGAACCACCCTGGGTGGGACGAGTGGGGTTCACGGAGGTTCTATATATATATTCCCTTGGGGCAAATTAAGGTGAGTCGACAGCAAAGAGTTGCGTACTGGCTTGTAATTTTAATACAT
>NW_010125050.1:0-4455 GCF_000699245.1 Pterocles gutturalis
ACCTCCCCCATTCCCCACGACTTACCAAAAATGATGGAGTGGCCTAGCGATGACTTCCGCCATCTCCCTCAGCACCCGCGGGTGCATCCCATCAGGACCCATGGATTTATGGGTGTCTAGATTACTTAACCGGTCCTTAACCCAGACTTCATCTACCAAGGCACGAGCAAGTATGAGCATTAGTAGAGTATAGCGTAAATTGCTAAAGAAAAGGAAGGTGGTCTCCCAGGGACTGCCCCATTTAAAAAACAAGCCGTGTTCAAAGAATCAATGACAACCATCACACGCAAATAAGCTCAGCAAAGCTTCTGTGATCTGCAGAACATCATGAAAGAAAACACAGAATTTAAAGAGGAAAAGCCTCAGACCAATACATTCTAATATGCTAGTGGAGGAAAAAAAACCTGCCATTATCCAGTTACGACTACACTCACTCTGTAAGTAATCAGACCATACATAAGCCACACTCCCTGGATATTAAAGCTGGCCCTACACACCACAGCACCAAGGTTAAACTCTCTTAAGATTGAATTCAAGCTTGTTTTCTGGAAGATTTGAAACCCAGTGTGACAAGAGAGCTCCAGTGCTCCCTTTAAACTGGTACTATTGGTCCAGGGGTACATGTGAATTCATGGCAAATGTGATTGAGACCATCAGTTGCTGCACCCTTCACTACTGATTAACAAGAGTAAATAAGGACAACGGAAGAGCTCTCGGTTGTTTCAGTTCCTGTTATTCATGCAATTCCTACCATGCATGTATTTTTGATTGCTCAGATTAAAAAGAGCGAGTAGTCTTTAGACTGCAGTAAAAGTAAAGCAGCAAACAGCTCTTTGACTATTTTTGCTTCAATCTCTTTTCTACTGACACTAAACCTTACAAATATAGGAGTGTCTCCTGTGCACACTTCCTAGGATCACAACGGAAGCAGCATCACAGGACCAGGTAATCTTCTCTCAGACAGACTATCTCATCCTCTACACCAAGAATCGGTTGGTAACAGATTGTCTTCCTTTAGCAAAGGCACACACTTTCAAAAGAAACCAAGCAAATTATCATCGAATCACAGAACAATTCAGGTTGTAAGGGAGCTCCTCCAGCTCAGAGCAGGATCAGCTAGGAGATCAGACCAGGTTGCCCACACCTTTACCCACTTTGATCCCTGAAACCTCTGATGCTGGAGACAACAGAACCTCTGTGGGCAACCTGTTCCAACGCCTGACTGCTCTCACGCAGAGGGCAGCTCTCCCGTGCCCAGCTAGAACCCCTTCTGTTCCAATTTATGCCCCTTGTCTCCTGTCCTCTTGCCAGGTACCCCGTGAAAACCCTGGCTCCATTTTCCTGATAACAGTCTGACAGATAGTGAGGGCTCAGATCAAGCCCCGCTCAAGCCTTCTCTTCTCTAGGCTGAACAAGCCCAGGCCAGACAGAACGCACATCAGCACGGGGGTGATGAAATGCTGGCACTGACTTGAGGACATCATACATCACCAGTCATTTATCTTAACCACACTGTACCTCCTTCTGAGAAATTCCAACTTAGTGGCCAATCTTCCTCCGTTTGAAATATCTATGAAACTTCCAGTTGAGGAGCAAACCCATGCATTCAGAGTCTGAAAGAAAGTTCTTCTCTTTGCTATCATCTCCGCAGTAGCTGATAGAGGTTAACAATCTGAAAATTACCGCTCCAGGCCAGTCAGAGATTTCAACAGAGACCTTCACCTAGTAATTGCCATGGGCTGCCCAAGAAATTATGTTCTTCTAAATACACTTTCAGATCTAAAAATAATTAAGTCTAAATATGTGAACAGTGGAAGGACGGAAAGGGAAAAAGGGGAAGAATGACAAGGCACAGACTGTTTCCTTCTGAAAAATATGGAAAATATATTGACTTTCCCCTTCTCAGTCTTTCTAATCCTCTCCTCCACTTCAATAAAATAAATTGATGCAGAAATTATGCCAACTTGGAAGATTTTTGTTTGGTTTTTTGTTACAGACACCAGTAAGTACAAGGCCACTAGTAAATAAAAAACCTGGGGAAGACTCTGGAAAAGTTTTCACCGTGCCTACAGCTTGATGCTCACCCTGTCTGCAACCTGACAAACCAAGAGAGTCACAAAGAGCCAGCCAATATGATTTTCAAATACACAGACCTAGATTACATGATGTATCACTGGTCAGGAAGACATCATGTTTTGTTGTTAAGCAATAGCCACAGTGCTACGCATCTGGCATTTCTTCCACAGTATTCTTGCTGCAATCCAAAACCTGAATTCAAGTTTACAAGGCTGAAGTCCCATCTGTATTCCCCAGGATGAACCCAAGACTGCTCAGTGTTAAAGTAACAGAGAAGATATTGGGGGGCAGCGGGAGTGGAACGGCTGCACAACACCCTCCTTTATCTTACAGGCACAGTAACATAACATTTCATCTCCAGGAAACAGCAGAATATAAGATGTTTCTATCTGTCCACTTCTGACTATCATGACAGCTGTCAGATTAAGAGAAAATTAGAGGTCATTTTTGAGTTATAAACTGTTTTGCTCTACCAATTCTTTATTTAAAAATTAACCGTCTTTGTTCATGAACGCAGCAGCAAAATAATATTCAGTATTATTATTTTATTCCAAATTAATTTCTCCCAACAACTGCAATTTGATCCTTGCAAGTTTTCTTGTGGTTCCCAACTCAAGTTGGGCACATGTGAAAACAATCACTGTTTCATGTTTGTCAAAGTAGCCAAGTGTGGAAGGAACAGTCCTGAATCAGATAGCACAAAGGTAGTCACCCCTAAAAACATAACTCGAGGCACCTTGGGGCAGCGTTAAACACAAGAGGAGCAAGATAACATTGCTGTTTTGTATTATATTACCCCATAATTTTACGTCTAGCCACAGCATTCCTCTATTATTGACTGGCAGCACGCCAAACATGGAAAATTTTCTCCAACGTGCTTTATGATCCACAAGTTTCATCTGTGTAAGCAAGGCTCCTTACACCTCACCCCCACACGATTACTATCGGGTCTTTGGTTGAACTTCAAATTTCCAAAGTATGCCTGAATATAAAAAGTCACCAAAAAGCTTTTCCTATGGTATCTACCTAACCATCCGACACTTTCAAACCTGCACTTTCACTGCTTTTACTTCCTTTTTCCCCCCTGAAAGACCCCATAGCCCTGCTTCCAGCACACAGTATGTAAGCGCACTAATTGGTCGTGTACAAATATGAATATCAAAACTGTCTGCGGTGCCACAGTATTTAGGAGTTTTAAAACAACTGAAAGAAATCAGGGTTACTAGCTATTAGTATACAGCACAATCCTTACACAAAACACACTCCACACCATCACTGACCCGACAACCAAATTATTAATCACAGAGACAAAAGAGACCCCAGCACAGAGGACTGCAGAAAGTTGTTACCATCTGCATTTTTTCTAAAGACCTGAACAAATACAGACGTTAAAGCAAATATATTTCAAATCATCTACTGAAGCTTTTAGGAAGGAGCACAAAATAATAATTAGGACCCCAGTCGGAAAATAGTTATGTAGTCCAAAAGTAAGCCAAAATGTCACTGCAGTTCAAATTAGATCACGTGTTTCACTGATAATGATACTCCATACAGTAATTTCTCTACTTCTACACAGAGATCTGTGAAATGTCTTTTTTGTTGCTGCTAAAACTTTAAGTCACCACACAAAAAAACACAGAAAGCATTGCTTGAACACAAGTCCTCCCAGAAAAAAGAGAAATCAAAAAAGTCCCAACTTGAGAAGGCAGCTGATTCAGCAACCAGCCCCAACTCTGAAGCAACAGATCTGGAACGGATTCCTCTCCAAGCATTTACCTGGGCCGTGTTCCAGTTTGACTGCAAGACAATGTGTATGTGGCAAATGCAACTCTAAAAGGCACATTTGTACTGGGAATGATGGACTTTGAATGAGAACGAACAGTGGAAGTATTATTACAGCCTGCCTTCGACAGGAAACTAAACGTGAAGTGCAAGAACAGCATCTTGTCGACTCAGTATCTTCAGAAAGCTCTCATAGTAACAAAATGCAACATATGCTCCTTCTCCTTGCTACTGTAAATTTTTGCAGGTTTTGACTGTTTTTAAAGCTAAAAAGTGACAACAGCTATAGAGGGGGAAGAAAAAAATCCTCTCGTATAGAATCACACCGGAAACCGGTAATTCAAAGGAAAAAACTAGACGGCTACAGCAGATCCCCTAATGCACTTTTACTAGTTTTACTCCCAGGATGCGCAAACCTTTATTTTTCTACGTGACAAAGTGATCCCACTACAGCAGGTTAACCTCAGCGCTCGCACAATCCGCTAGCTAGCCAGCCCGAACCCCGGGCGCTGGCAGGGGAAAGCACGCCCCAGCCCATCTCCCTCCACCCCCCGCAAACCACCTCCTCCCAGCTCCCAGAGGCCAGCCCCTCCGCCT
>NW_010125051.1:0-13159 GCF_000699245.1 Pterocles gutturalis
GGGCCTGTCCTTCCAGTCCTCGCCTCAGGCATCGCTCGCTTTGTCCCGGCCGCGCTGAGCAAGTTCTCTAGTACAGCGGGGAAGCCCCAAACCTCGAATCGCCGTTCGGCTGTTTCGGCAAGGAACGTTATCGAGCAAGACGTTTAAGGTGCCTTGTGGGTAAATGATAACCGAGTAAAATGTAACGATAGAGTGAAACGTACCAAGCTCCTCGGTCCCTGCTCCTTTGCACTGTACTTAAATTTCTTCTCTGTGCAAGTACCAGCAAGTCAGAGGCCAGTGCACGTAAAGAAAACGTGATTTTAGCTGAAGGCCTAAAATACTGCGTCTTCATTTGCTTAAAAGGTTAAAGAGAGCGTCTATACTGATTTAAAAAAAACAAAAGGTAGGTTTCTGGGAGCCTG
Source organism: Pterocles gutturalis (assembly GCF_000699245.1). Classification (NCBI taxonomy): domain Eukaryota; kingdom Metazoa; phylum Chordata; class Aves; order Pterocliformes; family Pteroclidae; genus Pterocles; species Pterocles gutturalis. Next base: position 405 of record NW_010125051.1, read on the forward strand.
CTGCATACACAAAATTAGGGTTTTTAATTTAGTAATTCTTATCAGTATTTTCTGGGTGAGGGAGTGGAAATACTTATTGATTGATCATAGTCCCATCACAGAGCGAACAAGAAAGAAAACTAAATAAAAAGCAAATTCTTTAGGTGTTCAGTGCATTTCAGTGGTAACTCTCCATTTGTAAACTGGAACTAGCTGAGCCCGGGCTCAACTATGATAATACAGGCAGAACCTCGGGTAGCGTCAAATGACAAGATTGGTTTGGTGATAATAAATAAGAGGAATGCCCTAACAAGCTCCCTGGAAGCAGAAAAAGTCTTTAAACTGTAGAACCAATCTTATATGTTTATCTAAGGTATATGACTTTAATAGTGCTGGGAAATTATTTAATTTAAAACAGGCACAATTTATTTAAAACCAGGTTTGAATACTTCTTTTCCAGCGTGTTTATGCTGCTTGTGAAGTCCCCTTATCTTTTCCATGACAAGGAAACACGTTTTCAATGAACTGTTCTTTCCCCACAACTGCTCTCTGTTCTGAAAATGCTGTTAATATACTGAATAAAGAAATTCAGTTTCTACAAAGTTGGGAGGAAGGTACAGATACAGAACAATGCAGCTTCTCATTTTCCTAGCATTTAGCAGTTTCCTAGTTAAAGTCATTGCCCTTTTAACCACAAGTTGTCCTTAAAATGTGTTAAGCTTAGTAATGCTTGAGTTTTATCGCTTCTTGCTTCACTTGTGTGAACATATATTTGTGTAACACAGTTATCTGTGCAGTCTCTGTATTTATTCACACTACATAGTAGTAATGTAATTTATTCTGAAAACCTCTGGTCAGAACTTTATTTTTTAAATAGAATGATCAGCGGGTGAGGACTGTTTTGCTGTCATGTTATTTATCCCATTGACAGGTACTTAAATTTGGAGGGAGGGCAAGATGCAAACAACTGAAAGTTTAAGTGGAGACCAAACACATGAAATGTCAGTCCCAAAAATACTAAACAAAGGTAAAAGAAGGAACCGAGCCAGAAATTGCTTTGAGACCTGGTAGGATTTAATGAGCATACCTGAAAAAATCCACTGCCTCCAGTTCTTAGTGATTTCTTTGGTTGGTCTTGTGCTAAACACTCAAAAAAGGGGAAACAGAGGTATAATTAAAAATACATAGCTATAGAGACAATATTTTTACATTTTTTTCATTTTTTTTCAACTAGTCAGCTAGACTAGACTAATATCTGCTGTCATGTTTTTATATCTTCCCATTAGGGTGGATATAAATAAAAATGGAGGAAAAAACAGCAAAACTGTACAAGATGCTTGAAGTTATGGCACAGAGTAAATGCAACATGGTGAGGTTTTTCAAAGGGAAACCATAGGACACCACATCCTAGGCACCTAAATTAAAAAAAAAAAAAAAAAATCTTCTCTGAGCACTTAAAAGTTACTGAAAGTCATTGAAACCTCTTTGCTTATTGAAGAGTCTTGTACTTACCTGAACTCAGAGCTGCTGTCAGTCTAAAGTTTCACCTAAGAAAACCAGATTGCTTCAGCAAGTGCTGCCTCTTCTAAATTGTGGTGGTCTTAGTCTGTCCTCTCCTAAACTCACAAGCCCCTAAGAGCAGGGGATTTCCAGTTCTGGGAGTTATTTTGCAGCAGCAACTTACAGGATCATAGCTAGTGAATTACCTTTAGTGAAAGACTATTAGACAGTAGAGAAGATCAGCTTCATATTCTCTTTTGTGTTTACTGCTACTGCAAATTACAGAGAAGCATGTTCTTTGGCAAATTACATATCGAACATGCCAAGCATTTTTCTTTTGCTTCTTTTGGGGAAGTGGGAAGTAATATTGATCTTAAAATATCTAAAGCACATTAGCATTTGTCGTTTGGTGGCATCTACTGAACTTAGTCAGGGACCAGCACTATAAAACACTCGCTAGCGTAGACCTTGTTCACAAGCAAGCCAGAACCCAAATCTCAAACAGTGCAGTCCTTTGCTTGTTAGCTCTTTTATTAATGCTGCTTCCAGGCAGATGCAACATGAGTTCCTTAGTGCATTAGTTGTAGAAACAACAGACCAAAAGTATAGGGAGGGTCCTTTTGTATAGGATATTGTATAGTGTGCCAATTAAAAATCTTGAGATACCTCTGTTGTGACCTCACCAAATTACAATGGAAAACTGCTTGCTTGGAGAGAGGAAGACTGTTAACCGCCAGTGCAAAACTCCTGAAGGTAAAAGCAATGAGGAAGGAAGGAAAGAATGTTTGACCTTGGATTTGAAAGTGGATATCTGAAATGTTGCGCTGCTGCTTCTCAGAGGCCTCTTTCAGTTTCTTGTCATAGCTGCTTTACCATTCGCTTCTCAAGTTCACTGAAATGAACAGTGTTGTCTCATGCTGGTGTGGCTTTTTATCCTTGTATATGTAATTAAAATGGTATAGACATTCACGTCAAAATAGCATGTGGTCAGGATTGCAAGGTTTATGTAAGAATCTAGGTGCTAGGCTTCTTTCCATAAACATGACGCAGTCCTGTGTGGGCTGTCTGACACTTGGCCTACATGTTAAGAGGGACTTTAATGTAACAAGCTGCCATGCAGAAAGTTGACAGTTTTGTGGATCATCTTTTATGGTACCGAGGGAAAGAAGGGTGAAGCCATGATAACAGAGTCTTCAGAATCAATTTGAACTGTGAATTTGTCTTTTTCAGAGTGGCTTGCTAACCTACCTGTAGCTTTGGCTTTTAATTTATTTAAAGTGTGCTATGTCACTAAAAGGACTGTCACCTCTCAACCTTTATCAGCTAATAGACATATTAAAGTGGTGTGTGGAGTCCTTTGTGTTTAGTTTGTGTAGCAGTGAGAACACCCTTAAGAGACCCAAGCAAACAACAGAAAACAGTTAGGATAGAACTGCTTATTAGTTCTGAAGAGAATCTCCAGAATCAATGCAATTGCTGAATTCTGAGTTACCAGCTGTGAAAATAAAGTCTTGTGAATTGCCTTACATCTGCTTCAGAAAGGTATGAATGGCTTCAGAAACAATGGCTCTGGATGGAGGACGCAGAGCAGCTTACAGATGCAGGAAGGTATAACTGCATTAATTTGGGTGAAGCTTTTCTCCCATCCCTGCCCACCTGGTCCAAAGATCTGTGACTTTTTTTACTTTGTGACAGTATCATGTCTCTCACACCCTAGATGCATGGTTGTGTTGTTGACTTTTCAATCTAAAAGTATGAGCTTCTGGCAGTCTTTTGGCAGTAAGTCAGTTTATGATTACTGTACACATTGGTGTACTTGAGGGCTTTTTGGAGACTCCCAGACTAGAAGTATGTAAAGAAATCATTGGCTAGTGAGGACAAAACTCTCTTACAGCAGTTAGCATGATACAAATATTAAATAATATGCATGATAAATAATATACTTCTTATTCCTCTTTATTTCTAGTTTCCTTTCTCAGATGTTACAGCTATGATGTTCCTGTTTCATTTGGATGAACCCAACAGGTTGAGTCTCCCATAGACACAAATACTGTTCCGATTTTGATGTCGTATCAGGGAGTTTCAAGATGTATTGAGATGCCATTTATGGTGTAGTCGCCAGTCTCTTTTAATTACATTTCATTGTGATGTGACATTTCCTTTTTGTGTGTCAATCTTAGCCCGTTTGTTCTGTCTGTGAGTTCAGAGTAGCTTTGTAGAGATCCAGCTCTTTGCCAATGGTCAGGTTAGATACTTCAATTTGGAATTTTTTTTCAGTGACCAAATATTTTCCTTTGTTCTAAAGTACGTTCCAAGTCAGTCCTTCAGATAAGGCCAGAAAGTGCATTTGGATTCTTATTGATAGGGTGTTCTGAAACAGTAATGATAGAAAAAGACAGGCACTGCTGTCTAGGAGACTCAGTATTTTGTGTAACTAAAAACCTTTAAGTATCTCAGTGTTGTTATTATTTAGGGCTTAAAGCTTGTTGGGGGAACTAAGAAAAGAGCAACAGAGATTAGTCCATTGCAGTGACTCTTAGTAAATTTTGTCAGTTGTTATGTGTAGGGGCTGCTGGAAGTGCAGGTATGGAAACACTACTGAAAGTTCTTGCAGTGCCTTTAGCATTTATACCATTGTGGTGCATTCCCAGATCAAGGCAATAAGTGTGGCTTTCATGTCAAAGGCTATAGAAAGCTCACAGAACATAAAACTAGTCCCACAAAGTATTTTCACTACATAGTGTACTTCCAGAAAAATTTGATTATTAAGAAAAGGCCACTGAGTTCTAACTGGAAAAGTATTAGCACGAATATGTGCTCTATTATTACAACTAAAACCGAGCTATACAGCATAATGTAATTTCTTAGAGCTACAGCCTACCTAACATCCTTAGCCTGCTCTGTTGCATTTCCTTTCTTGTACATCTTAATCTCAAAAAACAGGCTGTAGAACAAAATTTTGCAGTGTTCTGATCCTAAATCACTCAAAAGAGGAACTTAATCACAGTGTCTTGTCTTACGAAGTCCTTGTGCAGCTATTTGTGCTCCAGTTCATCATGCTTCTTTGTTTCTCATTTTAAAATATTTTTAAACTCTCTTCCATTTCTGTGTGGGTGTTTAGATTTAATGTATTCTCCAGAAATTTAGAGAAATGCTCTCTTTTATTGCACTATGGTACTTAAATTACACTTGACTATTGTCACAGCATGTTTTGCTGGAAAAGTGGATCCACCTTCAATATATATAGATCTTATGCAAGGTGCTGATGAATTTCTTAAAAAGTCCAGTAAGTCTTTCTCTCACCAGTATGTCTAGAAGATTTATAATGAAGTAGCAAGGCAGCTAAGTCTGCAGAGGACAGTTGAATCTCTTGCCTATACTTAAAAGAAGTTTCTCAGCTTGGGAAAAAGCAGTTTTCTGTGGCTTGACTTGCCTGATCTCAGGACTTTTTCTTTCTCTGCGTATTGTAGAAACTGTTTGGAGATCCCTGAGCAAACAGAGCTCTGAAAAATAAAGACAGAAAGATTGGTGAAGGTTTTGCTAGTGCTTATCTTATGATGTGTACAATTTCTACCAAAAGTTTCTAAAAAAACTTGGAACAAATAAGATGAGGAAAACTTCAATAAGCTAAAAATCTGAAATAAGCAATTAAAATTTGAATTATAAAACATACTGAATAGTTCTTCATATACAGAATGTTAAGATACTGGCATGCCCAGTTTGCTAGTACACAGTGCTGGTTTACCTTGGGTGAGCAGAACCCCTGTAATTTCAGGCTTCCTCATTTCAGTGCACCTTTTATTTGTTTTGGAGTTATTCTCTTCCATTGAGTCATCCAAATGAAATTCCAGGAGTCAAATTTTTGCCTTGCCTACAGTAGAAATTTGATCTGGGTCTTCTTTCTTCTTAAGACTTACCCGCCGAGTCTTGTTTGCCCTCAGAGCCTTGCTGACTGAGCAACCCCATTCCCTACCCTAAGCCGAAGTCGTTTGAGAGTAGCTGATGCTGCACCATACTGAAGTGGTGTGAAGAATCTAAGTTCCACCTGTCTTTAGTTTCAGAATGGCTGCGGTTATTGCCTTTCCTGGGTGTGCTGGCCTTGCTCGGTTACCTCGCTGTTCGTCCGTTCCTCCCCAAGAAGAAACAGCAAAAGGATAGTTTGATTAACCTCAAGATCCAGAAGGAAAATCCAAAAGTAGTGAATGAAATAAACATTGAGGATCTGTGCCTCACTAAAGCTTACTGCAGGTGTTGGCGTTCTAAGACGGTAAGACACTTTGCGCTACTGTAGGATTAAAGATTGAAACTTGCATGTTTTTATCAGCGCTTTGGTGGTGAATTGCTACATGTTGACTTGTTGCTTTTCTCTGGAGGTGGAACATGTTCCTGGTTTTTGAGAATGGCACAGTTCTTATTTTTCTGTGCTGTAGACCTATCTATATGCAGAAAGAAACTGTAGAAACTTGTAAGAAACATGATAGGATTTTAAGTGACCACCTGGGAATAGATTAAAACCAAGCAAGCCTTGTTTAATATTTGGAAATACATTGCAACTAATTAGAAGATAACTACTCTATTTTGCAAAAACAATGCTTGGAATTCACATTAGAATGAAAGTAAGGCTGGACCTGTTCTGGTGAGTGAGAGCATATCTCTGTCTGGTCCAGAGCAGCCCGTAGAGGACTGGTTTAGATTCTGTACCTCAAATCAACTAGATTTACATGAGTATTCTTCATCTACCTTCAATTTCTTTTGAATGTCCTGACTGCACTCTGGTTTTGTCTTCTCTGGAGCGAATGCTTTCCTGTTTTAACAAAAAATCTGCCCTGAAGCTAATAAAACCTCTCAACTATTCTCCCTTTGGACTAATCACTTCAGAAAAGCATTTCAGCTTTCCTGAAAACAGTACTTTCTGGGTGCAAATGATGAAATCTATTAAGAGCACTTTTACTAGTTCCGCAATAAACCTTAAACCATTTGTGGCTGCGATGGCTGCTTTGCTTGCTGTTCTTTCATGGAAGAGGTGTTGTCCCTAACTTTGTCTCTAAGAACAGCTATTTTAAGCCCTCACAAACTTGGTTACCTGTTAGCAGTAGTTTCTTTCCTTAGTAATATATGTCCTGTGTCTGATAGGAGGCAGGGAGTTTGATGTTGAAACAGCACATAGTAGGAGGAACTGGGAACATTATCAAAGTGCTCTTGGCATAGGAAGAAGTATAAAAATCACCATGCAATTGCTGTACAGAGTTATACTAATTCCTCATGTATTTTTTCTTCCAGTTCCCTGTCTGTGATGGATCCCACAACAGGCACAATGAATTAACAGGAGATAACGTAGGTCCACTAATACTCAAGAAGAAAGAAGTATAGCAGATGCTTAATGCGCTAGATCGTGACTGATAAGGAGTCTTTTTATATTGTAATAGTTGCAAGGGACAGCATTTTATTATGTGATTGGTATGATTTAGTCTAATGATTGCTGTGGATTTCTTTTTGGAGTAAACTGCATTTAGACAGTGCTAGATCTGTTACTGTTTTGATACTTTATTCTCAGAAGAATTATGTCTGCTTTGTAAAACTGTAAAGTAACTATCTCTGTAAATAAGTCGTTTATTTCAACACTAAAATGACTTCCTGCAATTAAGCCTTTTTTGTATGAACATGCAGTTATAAAACTGTCACTATTTCTAAGTGACAGATGCGCACCTTTCTGTTGATTTTGTTCTGTTGAGACGCCGTGTTTTATTCAGCTTTTCAGGAACAAATCTAAGTGCACTTAAGTGGGGGGAAAAAAGATACTAACATCGTCCTTTGTGGATATACCTAAGCATGCCACTGAGGGCAGGCAGCATAGTGATGTTAAGTTACGCTAAGTGAAAGTCTGGCCTGTGTGGTGCCCAAGTGGACAGTTTGTTAGTCTCATGCAAAGCAGCCTGGCTCAGACAACCCCCCCACAGCCGGAAAGTCTCATACAGCATCGTAGGTAGAGTGCTTCAGTTCCAGACCATATAAACTAAACTATTGAGCAAGTCAGCCACTGACATTTTATTTTATTTCGGGCCCCTATGTTGATTGTTCATGAGCTCTTGTAAGGAAATGCAAATTTGCTTCTTGCAAGTTCGCTTGCACTGTAGCTGGTACTTTTTTTAGTGGGAACTTCATGGGAAGAATTGGTTAAATGACAGAACCAAGAAAGCAGAGCCGAGCTGTATTCTTGGCTTGTTACCCATTCAGAATGATTATTTGGGCAAGTCAGAACTTTACTGTGGTATGGCTTAATTTCAGATGCAGGTAAATAATTGCTACTTATCTAACTGCTAGACTTGTAATTAGTTTTTCTAAAGTATGTTATTCTCCAAAGACAGACTGTATCTATCAGTTTAAAAATAAAAATTTGATCCATGTTACAATTTTAGACAATTGTACTAAGTCAGATTTCAGCTGTTCCTTAACAGCATTTCATTTGACCCATTGTTAGGAAGCCCCAGAGCTGTGTGCTGTTGCCAAAGCTGATCTCCACAATGCTGAAACAGAAGGCAAGTCAGAAAGCAGTTCTCGCTTAATGGCGCTCTCAGCAGCAGTAGATCATTCCTCCTGTATTTGTAACAGTTGTAGTTCTAGGCACCTAAACCCTTTGCCTTGCAGTGAAAGACAGCAGATTAGAATGGGATTGTATGTCAAATGCCTGCTTTTACAAAGTGTGAAACAGAACCATGGTACAGTCTTTAAATGCCTCATGGTGGTCTTACCTTAATGGATGAGTAAACATTATATTAGGATATAACATTTATAATAGAGGAAAATCCATGTTGTTAGTAAGTGTCTTATACTCAGTGTTCACTTACAGATGCAGTACATTGAACACCAAGCCTCAGTTGTTGGGTTTGGTGAAGAAATTACTATGTGAAATGCAAAAGTCTGTCTTTAGATTTTATTTTTTTTTTAGGCTTTAAAATCCACAGCCTATTGTAGCAGGCTGTTATTATATACAAGTCTGGACGTGCTTCCAGCTTATATCAGGATACTTTTGCATTCAAATAGTTTGATTTCCTTCAAAGTCTGAAAAGTAAACTATGTATGTCTGTCCTGTTCTCGCTTATGTTGCTCTACTCAGACAAACCCTGTTAGAATAAATAATACCGAAAAATTGGTTTTGTTTCTCCCACAAAACTCTTAAACGGAGAATGGCCGTGTAAGGTTCAACCTCTTGACTCCATCTGTATCACAGCTTGATTATGTTATTAGTTTTTTTCTCCCTGCTTGCTGTGAGATGAGATTGCTGCTAAACTATCTACAAATGTGGCTACAGAACAAACAGTGGTGTTTTTTTGTTTGTTTTTTCTTATGTCTATAGGGAATGGACCACATTTGTAGTATGGGCCTGTACTCTGTCACAGTTCCTTTGCAGAATAGACATTTTAGTAATTTCCACAAGATAGTAATAAAATGAAGATCACAAGCAAGATAAATGACCATTTCCTTGCATTTCAAAATCTGTCAAGGTAATACTGTGTCTCATGGCCACAGAAATTTCTATAGAAAATCTCAAGGAATTTACTAATTGGTTCAAATTATCTTCGTAAAGTCTATGGGGATAGATAGCTAAGAACTGAAGTGTCTTCAGAGCCCTGTATCTCACTAGAGACTGAGAGTTGAACCAATTACCTGCTAGGATGTGCTCAGTCATGTCTTATCACTGGATGACTTTTCTAACCTAATTTGGAAGCTCCACACAAACAGAAACATTTGCCCCTAATGCTAATAAAGACGAGGACTGAAGCAGTAGACCAGGTCTACACAGTGTTGATGCAAAATCAGGGGAAGCTGAACTTGGCATGTCATGACATGCCTTTTTACTCTACAAGAACAGTAATGTTTACCTTTCTTTTGATTAGGAATTTGAACAATAGTTGTAATAGACTAAAAATAAACTTGTAAAACAAGTAGGTTTAGATGAAGGTGTCTGACTTATGGCAACTATTAGACAAAGTAAACGTAACTGAAGTGCAGCTGGCACAAAATTCTGTCTCTTGCAGTGTTTATTTAAAAAGCAAAATGCAAAAACTGTATCATTCATTGTTTTGTGGCTGTATTACACCATGAGTGTTTTATAGTTAATTTTAGACTTCAGTCTAAATTCCAAAAATGCTCAGTTTGGCTGAAAAAGAGAGAGGAAGCAGGGGTTATAATTAAACTATCAGTGCATCCCCTGGCCTCTGTGACTCCCTGCTTCCAAATGGCCAATTTCTGTCTTTTCCCATATGCTGCCTGCTGTAACTTTGCCTGCTGCTCACCACCAGGAATGCACTGTGATGTCAGACCCTTCTGCTGCAGAGGTTCTTGGAAACCTTCTAGAACTGCACACACATACTGTGCTCAGTATTCTCCTTCATTATGCCTGTGATTATGTCTGTGTGACAGTGGGATTCCTCTGGTTATAGTTTACTGCACATTGTGCTCTAATTTTATTTCCTGCAAGTAAGAGACTGGCATGGCATAAAGATCTTATTGGCTTGAATTTATGCTTTATTAATGAATGATTTCATGGCATTTTGTTAAAAGGAAGGTGGTCTTAAATGTCATGACTTCACCTGCACAAACTCTCATAAAAAGTAAAATCGTGTCTCTCAAATTTAACTGCTATTTAAAATCATCTGAAATTGCCATGATACTTCTTAAAAAATCCAGTCTTATAGGTCCTTACACCCAATATAACATTTCTTTTCATGACAAGCATTTGTTTCTTTATGGAAGGCAAGGAGAGGAACATTATAAAGCATAAATGCTTTTCATTTTAGATTCGCAGGTCTATGTTATTACATAATACATTATTGCTTCAACCTGATTATTTTTGAAGATGTAATAAAAGCTGGTCGAAAGGAGTCTAGTGAGAAACATACACATATGGTTGATAAGGAAAGGAAAATTGGACAAGATGACACTTTTCATTGGTATAGCTATTCAAGCACTCAGTATGGTGGGAATGATCTAATGAATAAATTGAGAGTGCACTGAGGTTAAGGGAACATTCTAAATCCAATTTATGAGATGCTGTTAAGATGGTAAGTATTAGAGGCTGTCATGAACAAAGGCTCTTTGTCAGAGGTTTGCTTGCATGCTTGTGTTAAAATTTAAAGGGCTATAAACCTTACATGACACACTTCTTTTATTGATCAGAGTCCAAATTTGGCATAGTGATCCCTCCTTGCAGGAGGATTCTACTTTTTATAAAACTTTATGGAAAAAAGCTTCTACTCCTTTAAGTTTTACTCAAGTAGAATGATTTTATAGACAGTCACTGATGAACTAAACACCACCTTCCCTCATCAATTAGGTTCACAGACATTAAAATTTCCAAACACAATAAGCTGCTATTAAAACTACCCTTATTTAAGTAACAGGGTGCCTCCGTTAGCCATGTAAAGAATGTAGAACAGGCACAGAAGTCAGTGGCTGACACAGTAACCACCAAGCACAGCACCCTAATCATTCTTCAGTGTGCAGTTTAAAAGCTTCTTCCTTTCTGGTCAGGGAACAAACATGAACTGAACTAAAGGTGGTATGTTCCCCAAGGAAATGAGAGAACAGCAGTGTGTATATTAAGAAAAATGTCAATGTACTTGACAACTGTTAGTGGAAAACTTACCAAAGAATTTCCTGCTATTTTTGTCACTGTGCTGGAATTGCAGGCTATGAGCCTCAAATATTTCTCAGGAAGCTTTCTTTTTGGCTTGGAGAGGAAGACATATACAAAGGCACTCACACACTGGGCTGTAATTAATCTGTATGCAGAGGCATATGTGGATGCTCTGCAAATAATAGTTTCAGACAGTTTTCTTTTGGAAGTATTTTTGTACATTTTTGTGTTGCATATTAAGAGTGTAAAAGATAAAATAGGATTAATTCTTACTAATGCCAAAAATATCTAGACACATCAAACAGATTCTATACAGTATGCTGCAAAACAGGTTCAGTGAACTGTAGTGTAGAAGTCTGCAGGGAGGCGCTGTCCACCTTGATTACAGGCATAATCTAACATCCTTACTGAAAAACAACAAAATAAAACTTCCAGTTTCTGCAGGATACTGTACTGACTCTATGCCTCAGAATGGAGCTGGAAATGACCTACTTGAGATAGTTACTTGTACAAAACGTAGCAGAATGAGAAGGATTTGCTGCTATCTGTCAATACTAAACCTTAACTAATACCAAAGCTGCAGTCCTGCAAGAGCAGGATTTTGATCGACAGAGGAGGTTTACTCCTGGCTTTAGGACAGTCAAGGAGAAGAGAAAGGAAACTTTTCTCAAAATGGGAAGATCAAATGTGAACTATATTGCAACTGAATGTGCAGGAGCCGTCTGTATTAAATAAAATGAAAAAAACCCCACATTTAAGATTTTTGTTCCCCCTGGTGAAATGTTTTGGCAAAATATTTGACATGAGCCTTGCCAGTCATTGCCATGATCCGCAGCTGCACAGAACTTGTGTTTCTGGAAAGACCCACAGCATCTGTGGGTATGTGCAGAGGGTTCTAGTGCTGTGTCCTGAACACTGCTTCCTCATGACACCTGCCTTCACACAGCAGCCTTTCTGAAGGTAGGCAAGGTGAGGCTCCTTTCACTTTCTACCATCCCTCTCAGCACTGTATTTTCAAGGCTGTTTATTTAAAGTCTATTAGTTTTCTGCATCAATCAGAGGGAAAAAAATGCCCTGGCAACTCTGAGAGGCCTCCAATCCTGGCAGTCAATCCAGCCAGACATGTCTTGGAAAAATGAGCACTAACTGGCTAGATTATTAGCAAATACCTAGTTTTCTTTGATGCAGTTATCCAAATGAAGATGTAAGAAGGACCTGATCATGGCATTTTCTCAGCCAAATGACTATTAACTTAGGATGAAGCAACAGGAGATCATGGCTGACCCATCGATCTTGATTTGAGAAGAAGAGCTCTCCCCTCTGTCCTGCAGTGGCCTGCAGCAGAACATAGCCACTCTCAGTGGCTGAAGAGCTGGCTTTCCCTCCCTTGACATCTCATTGTGCAAAGGTTGAGGTACACAGGTGAAGAAGCAGCCAACCCAATCCCATACAACCCGATGGACTGTTCAGTGGATAAAGAATTGATTGTCTGGTCGCAGCCAAAGGGTTGTGATCAATGGCTCTGGATGGAGGCCGGTCACAAGTGGTGTCCCTCAAGGGTCTGTCTTGGGACCGATGCTCTTCAACATCTCTATCAATGACATAGATGGGGGAATCGAGTGCATGCTCAGCAAATTTG
>NW_010125052.1:0-3134 GCF_000699245.1 Pterocles gutturalis
GGAGTGTGTTTGGTTGGTTTTGTTGGGGCTTTTTTTCCAGAAAGAACAAGTTAAGTTTTCACGTATCCTTCTTGGGGTGTGACTAATCTCTCTTTTACAGACTTTTTTGCTTATGGAATGTGCTGGACATTTTTTGCTTATGAAATGTGCTTATGAAATGTTACTTATGAAATATGCTGGACAATCTAAATGCAAGATACACAAGGATTATGAAATAACATTATATTCTGTTTTCTCTGCAGTTTAACATTAATCTCTCCTGAATAGTGCTAGAGGCAGAGCAAGAAGCAAGAGTCTGCAATTATTTTGAAATCTTCCTCCAGGAGGTAACTATTTTAAAACCCATTTGTGGCTGAGTTGTCTTTAACAGTCCTTTGCAGTATGTTTCTTCATACTTCACCTTTAAATTTCTTCTGTTAGTATGCTGCTCAGTTACTTTTTTTACTAAATCTTCTAGATACTCTCCTGTACTCTTCTTGTGTCCTAATAAATGCATTAATCATCTCTGTTTTAAGAACCAAAAGTCTGATTGTTTCTGAGATGTGTAAAGGTGGAATAGAAAGTGAGTATCCTCTCCTAACGGAAAGTAAGGTCTCTGACTCCTTTCTCATTGTTTCCCTTACATCCTCTTGGTAGTCACTGAGCCCTTTGTACTCTGAATGCTTGCACAGAAAATGGTGCACTGCTGGGGCACTGTGTCCTGACTTGCCTCCTGAAGATCTCACACATGAATAAAGTCATCAAGGATTTACATTTCTGCCATGATTCTTTGCTAGTATCTCTTCCTGTAAAGGAAAGTCCAGTGGATAGCGACTAGCCAGAAGCATGGTTCTGTTTGAGCCGTATGTTCAGTGTATGATCCTGGCAGTCTCCCAAACTCTGGTGATTTGCTTGAAGGGAGAGGGCAATATATCTGATCTTTTAATGGGACAGCTTAGAAGACTGCAATGAAAAAACTCTGAATGAAAAATACAATGGCATTTTGCACTCTCTTCAGGTCCTCTCTGGGAAACAACCAAATAATCCCTCATTTAATTAAGCAGTTAAAAAGACAACAATGAATGCCCGTGTGCTCTTTCTGCTTCTCTAATCCTCATTTGGCTGCAGCTCCTTAAGATATTATTCATTGAACCAATATTAGCTGTGTTCCTGAATTCTGGGTAGCAGTAATCTGTCAGCACACAGAAAAGAGCAATTTAAGTTTATTCTTTGCATTCTTTTTGCAAAGCCAGTTGCTAATCCATGAGATAACTTTCCACTAAAGTTTCCTTTGCTACTTTCTTATTTTCAAAAGGCTTTACAAAAATAATTTTGAAAGATTTTGAAATATATTGCATTTGGGGACATTTTGTTTGGTTGGTTTTTATTCACACTTTTCAGGAATGCTAAGCAGCTCAGTAGGCACAACACAGCAGCAGAGCTGTTCTGTCCCTATGTCTTGCTCTTAAATATTTTTATAACTACCAGGTTAATCATAGAATGGTTAGGGTTGGAAGGGACCTTAAAGATTGTCTAGTTAATGCCTGCTATTAAGCCTTAGCTACTATTTTGACTGCTTGCAGCCACCTAGGGCTAACTCCTAATAACAGATTACATGTTTACTGTAGTTTACCCGCTTCATTCTAAAGCTCCTTCAAAGCCCTGCAGGGAATGCTAAGTCACATTCTGCCTCTACCAGTTTTCACTGCAGTTTAAATACAGTCTCTACGTCTTTTTCTGTTCTCTATAAACATTCCTGTCTTACACAATGAGTGAAAAAGGAGAGGGAAGAGTCTGAAATACAAGGCACAGTAGATTTGGCGTAGAAATATAGGCATGGAGAGGCCACGGTCAACCTTAGAGTGTGGAGGCTTTGGGAATGTACAGTGCACAAACAAAGAGACTCCACAGCTCACAAGCATCAGTGTTTGTCCCTGTGTATGTGCAGTAGTGCTGACATTATTGGAATTTGACTCCCTGCAGAGTAGCAGAGGGTCATTTTGACCTGGAAGCTTGGTGCCTGTGAGGGCCTGCAAAGGGCCTTTTTGGGTCACTAACCAATCCCCAGCTGTTGCTGGCAACTGTGCCATAGCTCCTTTCATAAACTGGCCAGGTCCATTCTGTTTTCTGATCCTCTCCTCATCTATTGAAGAGCTAATCCTGAACCTCCCTGCTGTGACCATTAAAAATCATCTTGTGATTCCCAGCCTAAATTTATTTGCAGTCAGACTGTAATGCTCCATTTGGGCTTTAACGAACCAGCTTTTTCTCTAACCAGTGTTTATCCCACTAGTGTGTTTCTCAAGAAGTCATGTTTTCAAGCCTCTAGACCAAGACAAGCTCTTCTAGTCTTCTCAAATAGGCTGCACACGTCCTGGGCTACCCTAGCTGGTCTTCTCTTTACTGTTTGGAATTTATTGTGGTTCTCTAGGAAAGGACAGATAGTTTGTACTGAGGTACTTTTTATTTGTTACTCTGTTTTTAGAGAACCAAGGAATGTGTCAGTTAAAGAAATTTCCCTTAGTAATGTTGTCTCTGAGGTCTTTTGTCTCTCCTCTTATGGAATAATGAAAATGTTTTTGTACTGCCATCTTGGAGAAGGAATGCTGCAGCTCCAGCAGTGCTGTCTGACGCTGAGGAACCTCACAGCTAGGGATCCATTCAGGCAAGGCTGTCTCTCTTGGCCCATCCTCTGGTCTCCATGCAGGCTGATGTACTTCTTGATGCCAAAGCTTGTGCAACAGGATTCTGCTTTCCTCACTCTTTGCATCCAGTGGTAAGCTTGGCTTACTTAGACTAACTGGGTTTTCCCATACTGTATGTTGGTCCAAATGTCTGGGCTGGAAGTCTTCATGGGAAAGGGAATATGCAGATTTTGGAACAGATTCAATTTCAGGCCTTCCTGAACACTGCCCCCTGTATAATGCTTTTGTTGGCAATGTGTCAGTGATTTTCTGAAGTTTTTTTATTGGCAGCCTTCTCTCCAGATAATGAACTTCCTGGTAGCATGTCTGAGGTAGAGTGGTCTGCTCTTGGCTCACATCCCATTCCTGGTCTGTGCTTTCTGTCACTTTACGCTGCCAACCTAGGCTGGTTGCTGTTTTTATTTCACTCAGCATTGTGTCTGAGTAGCTGGGTGTGACAAGCCCAAGATC
>NW_010125053.1:0-1342 GCF_000699245.1 Pterocles gutturalis
AGTATAGACAGAGGCAAAGAAGGCATTCACTTCCTTTTATCACATAATGGCTACTCCAGGCTCTGTTCAAAGACACATGCTGGTGAAGGAGAACAGGCATAAAGGTTCCTCTTGAGATCTTGAAATCTCTAGTCTTAGGGGAACACTGTGGTCATACCTACTGTGCAGCTCAGCCCAGTCACAGAGGGAAAACTCCATTCCAGTCTCACATGGGAAAATTCCTGCCCACCTGCAACTACAGAGTGAACTTAATGAACTGGAAAATAACTAACTAACTAAAATAGAGCTGAAACATTGGCTGGGTTCCTTCAGGCATGAGGAACCTGGGTGTTGTCTGTTATCACAAGCATT
This sequence comes from Pterocles gutturalis, assembly GCF_000699245.1. Taxonomy (NCBI): domain Eukaryota; kingdom Metazoa; phylum Chordata; class Aves; order Pterocliformes; family Pteroclidae; genus Pterocles; species Pterocles gutturalis. Next base: position 352 of record NW_010125053.1, read on the forward strand.
TGTGGTAGCCAAAAAATAGTTTCCACCTTCTGTCCATACTCACATGGAAAGATGGGAGCTAGATATAAAGTAAGCACCAGCAATTGCTGAGAATTACTCTGAGATTGCTGAGAACTAGTCCTTTGAGGTACTGCATGCACTAGTCTTAGAACTCTACAAGCAAGTAGCATGCAGGCAATATTTCTTTCTACAAATCCCAATCCAGTATCCAAGGAGAAATTCATATCCCCATTAGGATGCCCAAACTTACATTTCTACATGTGAGCCAGGTGCCCAAGACGCCACTGCAGTCACTATAAACTTAAGGGCTATTCAAATGCACCTAAAACTCAACTGTTACATTTGGTCAGCTGAATAGCTGTAAAGGTATGTTAAATTTTGAAGTCTAAATCTGCAAGCTGAATCCCACTCTCATATCTCTCTGTGACAAACAACTGGAACTGTGAAGCAAGAAATGATTGTAACAATAACCAGACTTATTACCAGTTCTACCTTGAACAAAGAACTTAGTCACGGAAAGGCTGGCCATGTGCTCATACGCTAATAAAACAGGTGATTCCTGCCAAAAAAGATAAAATGAACAAACAATTCGTCCCTTAATTTGACAGATCAGGTTTAAGATCTTGTTACAAATACACTTTTCAGTCTGGGTTATGGCATCATGCTCAATATGTGAATAACTGAGAAGGTGTTGCTACCAGCCATCCAGAATTAGGAGACTGAATTGCATTAGAGATTTGGGGATTTGTTTTTAATCAAACAGTGCCAAGGGACATAACTTTCTGTATGTCTCTCTTCTGGGGTATTGTCGTGGGTTAAAGTTAACTTAAAGTTAACTCTGTTAATTTTTTTTTTTTTCTTTTCTCTCCCTTGCCTTGGCCCCACTGTCGGTGCTCTCTCCTGGCTCCGCATCGCTCTCCAAGGCCTTCCCCCAGTTCCACCGACTGGGACGCTCAAATCGAAAAAAGGAAGGTGGTGGGTTAGCCCTTGG
>NW_010125054.1:0-1997 GCF_000699245.1 Pterocles gutturalis
CAGGGGGGATCTTACCCGTGGGGGTCCCTGGTGGGGTCTGGAGTGCTCTGTCTGCTTTCAAAAGCATTTTAAAAAGGTTCAAGGAGGTGACAGGACGGCCTGTGCTGCTCTGCCAGCACCTAGCGCACACAGCAGTCAGATTAAACACATATTTTTAATTGTTATTTTTTTCACCTAAAATTGTGATTATATTTTGAAAAAAATGCATTCTCTTTTATTTTTAAAATTAATACTAAATGCCTGGAGCAGGCAAGCTTTTCTCTTTGTCAGCATTTGCTCTTCGTAAGGTATTTTGTGGTGATGACCAACCTGTTCTTACCTGAAGGTTATTTAATTTTTTTTAGTGCTTGGTGTCAGTTTTCAGTTATGAACTGCTGGGGATCCTGGGCTCCTTGTAGGAGATGGAGAAACTGTTCGGGGTAATCACATCCAGGTAAGGCAGCACTACTGTCGTGAGTTTACATCTGCTCTAGAAGCATTTCCTGAAAAACAAGCAGACAAATAGAAACTGAAAAAGGCTGAAAGTGTCTCCAAGATAGTATTTAAGAGAATGTTGTCATTACCCAGCCCTTTGGGGAGACTTTTGGTTTTATTGGTCATTATTTTGGTGAATGAATGGTGACTTACATGTGAGTCTGTTGGTACCAACGAAAGGTTTGTCACAGTCCCAGATATTCAAAGAATCAGTAAAAAAGTAGATTTAAAATGTGTGGGTGGCTGACAAAGAGCTCAGACAGTGATGTGAAATATTGCCGCCTAACAGCTTTTGAGGAGATCTGTGTAAACTAAATTGGCAGTCTAGAGTTCAGCAGACAAAGTATGCAAATGAAAATTGATACTCCTCTCAGCAACTGGAAGAGAAAGGCCAGGGCCAGAGTGCACTCCGTAATGAACTCAGCCCTCCGAGATCAAGACTGAGGTGCACTGATGAGAAAAGTGCTTGGATCTTTTGTCTGCCGTGCGTCTCTCGGATGGATAAATACACGACTTGCTGTTCATCACTGTCAAGAAAATTGTCACTTCTCACAAGCGCTACATTAATTAAAATTGAGAGTAAGGACTGGGTAGTTAGGCATTTGGAATCTGAATTTTTTTAAAAATGAGGATGAAATTATATGTTCTTAGCACGTTGCATGCTCTAGTGCAACTGCTATCGCTTAGTAAAACAAAAAGGGGAAAATGATCCTAAGCTATGAAGTAAAATTATTTCCAAACCTTTTTAGCCCATATCCTATGCAATGAGCACAGCTGTGTAAGATCTGCTGCAAATGAGCTAGTGAAACACTGTAGAATAAAAATTATTTTTGCAGAGTTTCATTTGACTATCTTATGTGTGTGTACAGATACATATCTTTAAAAAAGGAGACTAACATACAGGTTTTGTAGGTAGAAAGCACCTGGAGTTCTCACAACTTATACTAAAATGGTGCCTGTTCAGCATTTTGTGACTAGCGGTACCAAAACTTTGCTTTTATTCCCTTCCCTTGAGCTGCTCTGCAGGGGCTCAGGCCACTGCTCCCACTCACAAGCCATCCCAGGTCCTATCTCTGCGAAGCCGCAGGTGCGGTGGTGCGTCCCGGAGTGTTGTGGGGAGCAGGGAGGTTGCAGGGAGCGCTGTGAGAGGTGACTGTGCCTCGACAGCTCTGTGGGGGAAGCGTTAAAATCCCTTAACTCCATCCAAGTCCCCATCCTACAGCTTTTGCTGTTCCCTTCTGTGGACGCAGTAGGGGCTGTGCTGTTTGGATGCCGATTTACTGCAAATGAGTGAAAATAAAGCTTTTCTATGAAGCCTACACCCTCAGCGGGGAGTTTGGTGGCCGTGTTGATGGGTGTATCTCAGGCCTATGATTTATAAACACACTGACAGGCCAGGATCACCTGAAAATTGGCTTTTAACCTCTGCGTGTCCCCGAGCAGCTCCTGCTGGTCCCTGTGGCTTGTCCCGTTCACAAGCTTCAGCCCCAGCCCTTCTGCAGGCCCGTGTCCCCTGGTCCCTT
>NW_010125055.1:0-3803 GCF_000699245.1 Pterocles gutturalis
ACCTTAATGATAATGATTCTAATGATTCTATGAAGTTGAGATGCAACAACCTGCTGCTTAGGAGCAGACGGACAGCGGGTTTGAAAAGATGTTACAAATGCGAACAAAAGCACAGTGTCTTGGCTACAGACACGATTAAGGATATGGCACAAGTCCCCTGTCTGGAGTCATAAGAAACTTATTCAGCCAAAAGCCAAAACCACCTCCCAGTACAGCACACTTCTGAGACCGCCTCTCCTTTCTGCAAATACTAGGACATCACAGGATACTTCTGCAGCCACCTATAAACTTCTACTCTTGGATATTTAAATTATCAGTTTTACCTCCACCCTGGAAATGTGGATGAAGCAAGTTTTTTGTGTTGCACATTCTGTGACCACTGTAGATTTCTACTGTGAATACATTATGTACGATTAATTAGCCTGTTAACCGTGGGATATATGCAATCAGACACCGCTTTACTAGGGTATGCGCTTAACTTCAAACACTGAAGTTTCATTGAGTAGTATGTCTCTATCAGGACTAAGGCAAACAGAAATGGTAAAAGGCAAATACAAGTAAATACACAGTATACCTTGTAAGAAGAAACTGGGAATTTTGGATAGTCTGCTGACTGTTTTCTGTGTTAGATGTGTTGGTTGTTGTTGTAGATTGTGTCATAGTGGTGCTGACGTTGATCGTGTTGGTGCGCCTAGTTGCATTGCGTGCAGTCTCCAGTTGTTGTCGTGCTGCCTGTGCATGCTGTCTTTCCAACTGCAGTTGCATCTGCAGCTGCTGTAACTGAGAAGCAGAAGGACCAGAGGAGTTGAGCTGTCCTCCTGCAGAACGCCTCACGCCTGATAGCTGAGATAAAAGCTCTGCCAGAAAAGAGAAAGTTTCTATGATGAAAGATCTTAAGTATTAAACAATAGAATTAATACACTGTGAATTTCAGTGCATCAATTCCTTTTTTCAATGAATAAAATCACAGAACAAACAATGCTGAAGACCCCATCCTAGCATTCAATGTCTCAAAGGGTATGGAAGATTAAGATTCATTTATGCAGATTTATTCCAAATACATCAAAATCTAATGCCTTCAAAACAACAGGTGAGTCCATCTACAGGGAATGCCTGTCAAATGTTGTCCTCTGTAGCAACCCTCTGAAACTTCAAGCCAAAACAGGCTTCACCTTCCCAACACCTCAGAGGGAAACCGTGCTGCAGCAAACATCAAATTTTTGTACTGTTGCTTCAAACATTTAATAAAAAATACTTAGTTAAACATTAAAGTACTGCCTAACATCAAAGCTGAAGTAGTCAAGCATTTTTGCTGTATGAATTTTTATTTCTGCCAGAAGTACAGAGAAGGTCTAGCAATTAAATAAACTCTGTCCTTAAGTCTTCCAGTTCAGAGGGATGGAGTGCTTATAGCAAGTTGCATCCACAAGGAATTTTTTTAAATAAATACCAGCAGCAAATTACTGCTCAGTTTATTACTGCATAATCTATTCTACACCCTGTGCAGAAGGTAGTTCTTGTATCACACCTGCCTGCTGTACTTGATGCAAGGGCAGAAGACGTTGGAGACAACATTGCTCCTGTTTCCTCACCTCTACATTACAAACTTACTATAGGTCATGACAATTTTCCTTCCATTGCATTAACAAAATATAATCCTTCTAAATAAGGCTTTCTTTGAGGGAATAAAGCAAAATGCAGTTGTTTTCCCAGTCTGGAACTCAGAATGGTCAAATAAACTTTACCAGCACTGATAGTAACACAAAGATTAAATAACTTCTAATTCCATTTTAATAACTAGAGAACGCCACAGGGAGAAAAAAACAAAGTAAAAAAATGTAACAGATGGCATAAACTTCACTTATTTAAAAAAAAAAAAAATTATGTTGGTCTTTCCTATTTATTACTCCAGTAAAAGGGAAGACACATCAAACTTCCAGACAAGTTGCAGATGTGTTTATTCTCATTTTAAGTTAAATCATAAGTTAGAGCATAGCAGAACAATAGTTTGGAAACAGATGGGAGCTCGAGGCAGAGACTTGGTATAAAGACACCCAGATCAGTGTGCAACCAAACGCTAAATGCAAAAACACAGCTTCCACCAAAAAAAGAAAAGATTCAGAAGAATGCCATTTTATCCCACATTTAATGCCACTAAGCAGGAAGGCCTTGTGAGGCTGACAACAAACTTGCCTGGAACAAACTCTATGCCTTTTCGGACCCTCCTGTGACCCACCTTACTTTCTTCTCTTGATGGGATACTTCTTCCCAGCCAATTTAATGAGTTAAATTCTGGTCACAGTGGCCCAGCTGAGCACCAGAGCCAGTGGAAGGCAGGCAAGGGGACCATGATTAAGGAAGGCAGTGAAGCCACAGGTCCCTTTTCAGGGGCAAGACCTCATTAAGCTGGCTGGCTGGCTACCTCCCTCTGAAGAAGTCACAACATGATAGCAAGAAGCTCCAGTTTAAGCTTTATGCCTCCTTAGGATCTGAAACAAAGGTGGATTACGGCTTGCATGGTCAAAGACCACTGCATAAAAATATTTAGATTTCCCATTAGGGAAATTTTTATTTGTCTTCATTCTCTACTTGTTCTTCCCTGTAAAAAGAGTTATTTTCACGTCAAAACTAAACATCTGCCAAACAAGTTATTCCTGGGAATCCTAAAGACACATCTTCATTAATATTTGGTGTTGAAAATGAGACACCCTTCTCCTCCTCACAGTTTTTCTAAACTTGAACAAAATAGTTGCAAATACTTGCAACAGTACATTTATATAAGAATTTACAACTACACACAAAAAAACCCCCCAACTCTCTGATATTAGCAAACTGAACATATTTTAATTGTCCATCAAATGTCCATTTGAGTGCTCAAATTCAGCTAATTTCATCTTCATTGAGACAGATACTCTTCTCCACAAACACCTTTATTCAAATGTCAAGTTAATGAGAGGCACTAAGGTAGGTGACAGAAGCTGGTAGAAATATACACCACCTGTGCATAGATTGGCTTTGGGAATAAGCCCTACACTGTCTAGAATTAAAAACACAAGCTACAGCGAGCAGTTTCAGCTTCAGCACCTCCATGCACAGGCCCTGTGGCAACCCAGTCCAGCACACCGCCCACCTGCAAGTAGCCATCAATCACACTTGCACTATACAGCATATCTATACATGCAGCCTTGTAACAATGGAAAGCAGGGCAACTATTATAATCTTAATTTTACTTCCACTGTGTTAGGAGGACACGGGTACAATTCACAGTTACAGGTCTTACCAGCTATAGGATCCATGGCTTCTCTATTGCTTGGAGAATACGAACTCTGAGAAGACGAAAGCCCACTAGGGGAACTGGTAGTGAAGTGCACGTTTGATCTACGTGCACGGGGGCCTCCCAAACCCCGGCCTGGGTGGAACATCCTACGTACATGCCGAACACCACTGGATTCATCGTACCAAGAAGTTAAGAAAACATAACAAAGTTAAAAGAAACTTTGCTGGATAAAAAACTGTCTGGATGGCTAAGCCCAGAGAGCCCTGGTGAACAGTTAAGTCCCGGTGGCGGCTGGTCACCAGTGTTGTTCCCCAGGGATCGGTTTTGGGGCCTGTCCTGTTTAACATCATTTATCAATGACCTGGATGAGAGGGTTGAGTGGTCTCTCAGTTAAGTTTGCTGATGACACCAAACTGAGCGGGTGTGTTGACCTCCTTGAGGGTAGGGAGGCTGTGCAGAGGGATCTGGACAGGCTGGACCGACAGGGGGAGGCCAGTTGTATGAGGTTCAACGAAGCCAAGTGCCG
>NW_010125056.1:0-10808 GCF_000699245.1 Pterocles gutturalis
ATGATTCTATGATTCTATGATTCTACTGGGGACAGCTGCACTGACGAGTGAAGCCAGTGGATTCTGTGCTTTAGAAAATAACTCTGGTGTGTTTTTGAATACTGGTTTTGTAAGGTATCTCGGACTGGATACCTAAAACAATTGTAAACTTCTGAGTTCAGTGTGTGTTTGCATCAGCATCTCGTAAAGTGAAGATAGTTACGTCTCTCTGCTTCACAGTGTATTTCGAAAATAAATTCCTATATTATGATGACATAGGAAAACATCCATGGGGAAAATGGAAGAATCTGTGTTCAGAGTGGGATTTGAAGAGTGAGCTAAATAAAACCTGGGAGAAGCACACACTGAAGAAAACAAAGTATTAAACATTGTCTCAGGATCATAATGTAAGCTATTCTGCATGCTGAATGAAGTGGTGATCTTCTGTGGAGAGTGGCATGTGATTAATTACCTGAACACTATTTAAGAAAAATCACATATGTAGGAGTCCTGAATTTTAATTTTACTGGCAGCTTTAATACTAACACCTCAAAATTTCTGTGTTTGACTTCGTAATCTTAATGTTATTCTACATTCATTTTCTAGATGTTTTTATACATACATGATGATGTGATCTAGAGGCTGTATAACTAAATATTTAAGAGGGTTTTTTGTATGAGTGGTGAATAAATCCATCCTGACAGTAAGAATAGTTCTTGGAAATTATGTGTTGCAATATGTTTGATCATATTTTACATATATCATATTTTGAAATAAAGAATGGTCAATTGAAGTAGTTTTTTTAAGGATTAATTTTTTTTTTCTTGGAATTAAAGAAGGCTTTTTATCTTTCAGCAGAGCATGGTTTTGCAATGATCAGTCCACTTTTGTAGAGGGAACAGGAAAAACCTTTCTCAAAGGTTTCCAGTGGATAAATGTGATAGTCTTCCTTTAAAATCTGATAGTCAGTGAATACTTGTCCTGGATATTTTGGTGTAAATGCATATGAGAAGAAAGGGAAATACTCTGCCATGTTTTGGTTTTGTTTTCATTTTAATAGGAAACCTTTAATGTATTGATAGGGTTGGAAAGTTAGAAGTAGACCTAGAGGTGATGAGTTAGTGGGGATGTTACAGGTAACACAGTAAAGTTACTGGAAAAAATGCATTGTAATATTTGTTCTGTGATCAGTCACAGTAATTACTCTCTCATCACAACACAGTCTCAGGAAGTTAGGTGTTTTTTTAATTAACATCTACAGCTGTAACCGTTTTACTTGAAGGGGAATGTTTCAGTTGAATATAAATACAATAATTTGCATCCTGGTCTTCATTAAAAGGATGAAACTGCTCGATAAAGTGTCATTGAAAGTGATTTTCAGCATGCAGAATTCATCTAGATTTTTGTGAGCCAGAGATCAGTGACAATTTAAAAATGCACGTGTAAAGAAAATATAGTTATTCCACTTGGGTCAGAAGTGTAAATGCCTGTCTGTTTCAGCTGAGGAATTTCTTTCTTTTTAGGTCTGGGCAAGTTTGATGAAGTGAGGAATGTGAATTGCAGCTATTTCTAACTGTCAAAAATAAACAGAAGAAATAAAAAGTGATAGGAGGGTATGTTTCTTGCAGGAATGAATGCTAGATACAATGTGAATGAGCAATTGAGAGACCAAATTCTATCACAGAAAATTTACTGTCCTGTTTATATATGTTTTTCACATTTTTCTTGTTTGAACTATTTTTCTTTTTTTCAGTTTTTTTTTTAAGTCATCTGGATTACATAAGCAATTGGCTTAAGAAAGCAAAGTCTGATTTTCTTATTATTGGAGGGCTAGATGGAGAGATATAGAGGATATAGCTATTCAAGAGGCTGTTTGAAGAAGATCTACGTCTTCTAGAGTTAAAAATGCCTCAGCGTGACAGGGAAGCACTTTGAAGAATTTCAGGTGAAGACAGAAGTAGAATACTGGTTAGGTTTGTACTTTTTTTTTTTTTTATTTTGGATGAATTTGTAACATGTCTACAATACAAACCATCACAGTCTAGAGGAAAAAAAAAAAGTCCACAAAGTATTTAGAAGGTGCATCTGAAATAACGTTGGTGAATCTGTGACTTGTACAGGGGTCATGAAAGGTGTTATGTGCAGGCAGCTGTCAGAAAGTGTCAACAATATCCTTTGGTCAGGTTACAGTCGTGCACAGTGGAAGGCCGGGATGCAACAGTCACAAGTTACAACAAGGCCATGAACAACCTGATTTAATTTTGAAGTTCATCCTGATTTCTCCAGAAGATTGAATTAGATGACCTCTGGAAGTCCCTTTCAACCAAGCTTTTCTGTGGTTCTGTGAATAAGAACTTGTCCTGATGGCCTTAGCTATGTAACTTGTGTCATTCCCTGGGGTATGGAGTTGTGGAGGTCTGTAAAAACTTATAGAACCTAATAGCTTGGTTTCATATTATTTCTTTGTTTAAGTAATTTTCTGGCTTTTTACAGGTAAAACTGATGAATGTGGTTTAGTTCAATTTATGGATATGAAGCAGTAAAACCTACCGATACCTTATTTACTTGTATCTAGGATGTCAGAACAGATGACTTATATCTTTCTTATATTGCCTCCATATGAGGTGATGATTCTGATTTATATTCTGACTTAAAATACTTATGTAGTGCTGGACTCAGTTTTTGCAATGACTAGTCAATAAGTGTACATTCAGGGCCAGATTATAGCCTATAGTGCTTAAATATCTCAAGCTATCTAAATTATAACGTAAAACAGACACTTCACAGGGGAAACAAAATAATATTTCTCTAAAGCATACTATGAGCTCTTCCTAAGAGAAAATTTAAGCAGAAATGAACAACATGTGAACTCTAAGTCTGATGGTTGATTTCTGAAGTGTAACAACATAATGTGCTGATAAAACAAACCAAATAAGTTAGAGAGAAATTCTAAATTTTGTGTCTATTGCCTACACTTCAACTTAAGTGTGGTTTTTTTTTTAGTTATTGGGAGATGCAAAAATCCTAAGTAGTATAGGATATACCATGTAGTGCTGCACTCTTGTGCAATGTAATTGGGGTATGGGAGTTTTGTCTCTTTTACTGTAACTAAGAATTGTCATGTTCATCTGTTTGCTCTTTGGCTTGCTGAAGGGGCAACACTGTTCTCAGCCTTCATAAGGGTCTGCAGTTGTAACATTAATTAAAACAGCTAGTCATAAACTTGTCCCATAAAGAATTTCACAGAGTTTATGTGAAAGGAAATTGAAGTCTCTTGAAAATGGAACTGAATCTTGTCCAAACAACCTTCTATACCCTAATCCAACTTTATTGTTGTTATATATTATAAGCTTTTTTATATGTGTATGCTATCATTAACAATACAGTATGTTTTGATAAATGTTCCTCTTCCTGGAAACTTGTGCAGTTCTTTGATCACTGTCTCTGTTGGTGGCACTTTTTTGTTAAGTCTAAACTGTGGAAAAAAAGATGCCATATTCAGGTGAAAGAAACTGATAAAATGGGAAAGTAATTACCTCCCAAGGTGTTTATGTGGTAGAACTGTCTGTCTGCTCTTTAAGACTCCCACATAATTGCTTAATATTTGAGAAATAACAAACAATTATACCTAAGGCTAATAGCACTGCTTAATTTTTATTAGAGATCTACGATGGCTAGGGTCACCATGTAACTTGAATTAGTCAGGCAGTATTCCCAAACAGTACTCAGGATATGAGTTATGATATGTTTTGAGTGAGGAGTTCTTTAATTTTAACAAATGACAAATGGAACAGCAAAGAAAAATGATTTGTGGTCTGAATTTCAGGCTACCTATATTTCCATCTATACATGTCTTGGTTGTAAAATCCACCCAAATGTTGCTTTGATCCACATCATAGTTATTCAGTGTTTTCCTTTGCCTCAAAGGCTGTTAGGTATATGTTGGGTCATATGTATGCCCCTCTGCTGCTGCTGCTGGTGACCAGAATGCAGAGTGTATACTTATGAAGGATGGCTCATGGAGCAGACTCCAAAAGGTGGACTATTCCCACCCTCACCCTGCCCAGGAAGATGCACATGTATGTCTACAATGTTGGCTAATTGCCAGGTTAATTTATCTTCAAGTTCAGACATCCATATGGTTGTTATTGTTATACATGGACACGTTCCCAAGCAGAGAGGTAGATGCAGCTCTGGAAAGGAAAAGCTGTCTCGTATTGTCACTGTACATGCCTAAGGCAACCCCTCTACAAATGATATAGACTAGGCTTGGGCAAGGCCAAGAGTGCAAAAGCAGGCAGTTCAAATTTGACTCCAAGTGTTGTGATGGCAATTTCAGTTTGTTATAGCTGCTTAAAGTCCAACAATAAATGCAGTAAACCTGTGGACTAGGCCATGTTGAAGTTGGGTCTTAATGTCTGTGTTACTGAAGCTTCTTTTTCTTCTTATTCCCCTGGGCTTCCAGAGCTGTCTGATTCCATCTGTGATGCAGCCATTTAGTCATATAAGTATGCTGGCTGCATGCCTGTATGGGCTTCTGTAGCTGCAAATTATCAGCTATGCTAGCGGGCACCTGTGTTCCATGGATATAAAGGCCCAAAGCAGATAACTTCCACAGTGGTTGATTGGTAGATCATGGTCTGTGCTCTATTCTTCTTGGCTGTTTGTCCCTTTTGAGGGTACAAACATAGTCTTTAATGGCACGGGTGTAGTATGAGACTGAGACCTGAGTACCAGTGGCACACCTGATGCTGTTGTGTCTAAGAGGTTTGTGTGGTGGAGCATGTGGCATTAAAAGGAGCATGGGTAAAGATCCCACAGATCTGTAAGTAACTGTGATGGGTTTGCCCTTGGCTGGGGGCCAAACCACACCCCACTCACGCAATTTCTCCCCCCCTCCCACCTGAGGATAGGGGAGAGAATTAAAGGGGTAAAGGCAAAAAAGGACTCATGCATTGAGATAAGAACAATTTAATAACTAAACTACAATAATATTGAAGATAATACTGTATACAAATATACAAATGAGTGATACACAGTGATACTGCCCCCCCCACCCGATGACCAAGGCTCAGCCTGTTCCCGGCCAACGATCCTGGAGCAGGGAGAGTCCTGAAACTGCACTCACGGAACGGAGATAACAGTCCGAGCATCCCAGACTGAGAGCTGACCAGGGTGGGGGGGGAAAGCCTTTGGGAGAGCAACCACCTGGAGCGAGATGACCCAGAGCAAAAGAGATCCAGAACCAGAAGGCTGATCTTCTGGAGGATCCTCACCTATATACTGGGCATGAGATGTATGTTATGGAATAGATTATTGGACACTTTGGGTCTCAATCCCAAACCTAAGATCAAATCCTGGGCTAGTAACTGGGGCTGTGCTCCCTCCCAGCTTCTCCAGTCTGCAGACAACCAGAGAAGCTGAAAGACCTTGGCAGCCACGTAAACATCACATTTTATCAGCTTTCTTCTGAGCACAAATCCAAAACACAGCCTCTTGCTAGCTATTATGAAGAAAGTTAGTTCTGTCTCAGCTTAACCCAGGACAGTAACTCTGTCTGCTGCACTGAGAAGAAATTCCAAAAAATACGGGTTGGGAATTTCTATGTTGTAGTTTGGGATTTTGATATAGCAAACCCAATGCAAAATAAAATTTTTAACAGAGCTCTCTGCTTAAAAAAATATTTTCACAGAATAGCTGACCAGATTCATTTATGAACTCCCAGGCAGAGAAATTCTCAAAACCTCCTGCTGTCCTCCTGCTGTCCTCCTGCTTCAGGAGATAACTGGTGCATCTGTTCAGATTTTTCTGGCTGATCTTAGTTTTTGATATGGTGAGTCTTGACAATAAGGCCAAGGAAAGATATTTTTAGCAGTATTTTTCTGAGAAAACTGTGACTTTGTTTAAGATCCAAACCTGGAAAACACTATCTCCAGAAAATTTTCATTTTTTAAGAATTCTTCAGCGAAAAGTTGAAAACCATGACGGAAAGCTATTTGGGTGTAGAGTGAAAGTTCAGTACAAATCTAATTATCAGTTGAAAAGCAGGGTGACAGAAATTTTTCAAAGATTTACAATTCATTATTTTTTTTTCCTCTCTTTCTTAGACAGGACTGTGATTTTATGCTTTCTGGAAAGGCATTGTCTGTCATGCCTTGGTTACTTTTCATTGCCTGAACTTTGAATCCGGAAGAACTGGTTGAGTATTAGTTGCTCTCGCATTTGACACCTTTTTAAAAGTCAACCTTTTTAAAATGCTTTTACTCTTAACATTTGAAATTACGGAAGGGAAAACCGTGATTTACCATTTGTAACAATCCCAGCTGCTGAAGCTTTGTGACAGAACGAACTCAGCAGTGAGGAAATGAAGTGCTGTTTGGGTGAAGGGGATACAGCTGAATGTGGTTTTCCCATTTCATTGTGTGCTTTCTCACCTGTTTGAAGGTTTCCTTTCTAGGTGTCACTTCTATGATAGAAGTTGTATCTTTTGTTAAATAATTTAGAGTTTTCCAGTCTGCCAATCAGGGAAGGATTAAAGCTATGTTTTTTTCTTTTTTTCTTCTCTTTTTTTTCTTCCTTTTCATTGGCCTGCTGCTATCTGTTTCTTTTACAAAACAGAGAAGGAGAATGCAAAATGGAAAACAATTAACATCCATTGGATGTAATATTGCTGCATGAGTTATTCCTGAAAGAAGTGAAAGGCAGAGCTCACACCAGGAATCATATTTTACACTGTGCTCTTTTGTGAAAACAAATGTATCAAATCACATCACTGTTTAAGTTTTCCTTTTTTTAAAATTTATTATAACTTGATTTTCTACTTCTAATTCATAATGTTTTCACAAGGTCTAGAATATACAATTTATTTAGAGCTAGATTTTGCATACAAAATGATGAACCAATTTTAAAATAGCAGAAATTCAGACAACTTGTTATTCTGTCGATTTGGGCTTGTCTTCACTAAGATGGAAATAAAATAGTCTTGAAGCAGATAGCACTTGATCCGCTTCAGGATTTTCTTGACATTTGTCCTCTTGCATTATGTGTTTTAGCAAGGAAAGCAACAAGCAAATAAGGAGCTCCTCCATAGTTACAGAGGCTAATCTCAGCGAAGCTGATGCCCCAAACACTGTGAAACATATAATAATCTACCAAGAGCTTAAATAAAAATTACTGAACTCTAGCCATAACATTAATGATTCAGATTTTGCTTCCTGATTCCTGGAAAAAGTTATTGAGAAAAGAATGGCAAGAAAACATGAGTAGCATCAGATGATGCAGGTGTTCTATGCTTGTCTTTTTCCAGTGTTTGCAGCTGATGAATATTCTCAGAAACAGACAAAATATTTTACTAATTTACTCAGTTGTTTTGTGGATAATCCACTGCATTTGGCCACAAGCCCAACTTCATGACATAGGGATGGTTGTCAAAACCACTTTAGATTGGCTTGGTTCACCCTCATCACAGCTGCTAGAGGACTGTGTTGGGCAGAATCTTCTAAAAGTCCTTTAAAATTCTTTATCTTAAGAAAAAAATGTGCCTTACATACTATGCTATTCAATCTCATTGCTCAGTATCAGGGCAAGGCTATAAAGCCGAGATTTTATTGACCTAGATGCAGAATTTCCTGACAGAATCTGACTGTTCTTCTCTTCTCGCCCTCTGCCATCAATGTCATCACCTAGCTGGCCATATGTTTATAAGAAAAAAGGACTTGCATAAAAACCAGGAGCCTCCAGATTAACCAAAGCATGAAGAAAGAAACACATTACACAAATGACAGGCAACAAGTTGAGAAAGTACTTATCTACTGACTGTCAAGGAATGCATTCTCTGAAGCTCCTACTGCACTTATATCTTAACCTGTATGTTAAAATAGCAGCATTCTCTGTTGCACACTTTCCTCTTCTCCCTTCCTGCCTGTCTGAATGGTAAACCTTTGTTTCAGGGAGATAAATAGCTCGTTTGTTTGTCCTGGAAAACTATGCCACTTTTTATGTAGAATCTCACAAGTACGTTTTATGGAGTTGCTTCCGTGAACATGCCTAGACCTGCCATAGTAAGAATGAGAAAAAATGGATCATGTGGTAGAGAACATCACTTTGTATGTGTCCAGATGGATTTTAATACAAAATGCTCAACTGACTAGGTTTGTTAGCTTTTCATAAAACATACCTCTTGCTCCTAACACAGTCCTTGCTTTCCATTATTGCTTTTTCCCATATGGGTTTGGACTTCTTGCTCTTGGCTGGATTAAAGCAGTCTGGAGCTATAGATGCTACCCAGAGGGTGTTTCATGCCCCTTCCTTTGCTGTGCCATGCAGAAAGGCCAATAGTAGTGTTAAGACTAGGTGTGCTGATTCGTATGCCACAATCTTCACACCATGCTATGGGTAATCTGCATCAGCTCCCTATCCTTACATTTCTTGTCCCCCGCAGTGCTACTGCCTGTCCAGAGGCTGACAGCTGAAGCAAGTTGAGCACAGTTCTGTTAATGGGGTTGTCTAGGCATGGCCTGTGATGAAACGGTGAGAACATATTTCTCTGTTTCTTTCTTTTGTCTGCAGAACCAGTTTAGCCTCCTAACATCCACCAGTTTCAAAGTTCACTTGTTGAACTTGTCTCTTCAGGAGGCATGCCTTAGGTCTGTTTGTCAATGTAGTGAAGTCTTATTCTCATGTTCAAGTATTTCTTTATGAACGTGAGGACTAGAAATAAGTATATTTGTAATGTAAATGCAAAACTTGAAATTGATGGGTTGCTCAGGAAGATGGAGCCAGAAGATCCATGTGTCATTTAACTTCTTGTTTTGCACATTTGTAATCACAATTAGTGTACTTAGGTTGTACTTATTGTATATAATAAGTCCCGGCAGTGCTCTAAGTGTATACATTGTATTTGTATTCCAGTACTTCCTGCACAAGTGTGATACTAAGTAAAAGTTAATATTTTGATAATTCCTTACTATCTTTCTGGCCTCATTCACATCCATATAAATGTGTAATCATAGACTACTTTCATGAAGAAACATACTGCAAAAACATACTTAATTAAAGCCAGTCTCATAATCTTTTTTGCAGTTTTATTTCCTTTTTTTTTTTTTTTTACAGTTAGCACTTGTATACTTATAATCTTCACCACTGTCAAAAGAGAAATCTGTTCTGAATGGTACCTGAAGCAGCAGTAACACAAATCTTTCATTATGTTTTATACCATCCTAAGTAAAACAGAGCTACACAGATAGTTATTTCATAAAGGTGGAATAGTACATCTGAAAACAGTCTGATTCTGTGTTTCATTTTTTCTGTAAAAAGATCCAGCTTCATTCCTCTATTTTTCACTCCTTATTACACCCTCTAGGGTGTCATTACAGCACCTCCCTGAGGTAACCACTCAAACCGATCTGAGTGAAGGAAGAAGGAGCTAGACCCTGATTCTTCCAGTGCAATGCCCTGACCTTATGCTCTGTCTGGAAAATGGACTCTGCACCTTGCATCTGGAGTCTTTTCTGCCCAAAGTTCTTTCAAGATAATCTATCAAGGGCCTACCATGGTCTTCACAAAGAAGGCACTAAAGTTCTGTCTGCCTCTGGATGACAAAATGGTTCCCTGAATCCTATTTCTCATGTCTGACTGGGACATGTCCTTGTGAGCCAGGCTCTGCTGTGTAACTGAATAAACATTCTAGCCCATAGGAAGGAGCTGGCTACTTGCTTTACGTGCTTCAGGATTTTGCTGATACTTGGACTTAAGCAGTCTGACTCACTCTCAATGACTTGCTTCCCAAAGTCCAGCTTGAAGTGGATCACTTTCTGTAGAGCTTTGCAATGAATAAATCTCAGTAGTGCATATTGAATAGCTTATTACTTCATTATGAATTGCTACAAAAGGTGCCTTAGCACATATTTTCTCTACTACTCTTCTAAAATCAGGATTTGATGCTCTACTTCGCTGCAGTGTTGCCCACTCTGAGCTAAAAGGTGAAAGATGTCGCTAATGAGTAAAATTAAGTTTAATTTTACTAAAGAACACCTACTGGCCTACAACACTAAAACATTATTTATGACCTATTTTGCAAGCAAGTATCCTAAGAAATACAAACTTTTTACAAAAAACGTTCTCAATAGTCAATACACAAGAGGGTAAAACTTGTGCACAAGGAAACATGAATTGCCTGGAAATAGGCATTTTTAAAATGAGAACAAGTGAACAGTAAGATATTCTTGACCAGATTCTTCAAAGTTACTTCAAATAAAAATGTTACCTTTTTAGTGCCTCCCCTGTCTCAATAGTGTTTGTTGCATATATTAGACCTGCTTCAAGGTGATTTGAATGTACATGCTCAGTGTTTGAAAACCTCTTTGTTTTTCATTTATGAAAGATCATTTATTCATATTTGATTTTATCCCCCTTCTATTTGTCCTTATTTGGACTTCACGTGCCTGGCAGATACAAATTTATAGAAAATAATCCATATTGCTTTGTATTGGATTCATGTATATTACAAAGGAAAATCCCCATAGCATTAGGATTTTGTGTGTATAAATTCCTCTTAGAAGTGTGCCCTTAGTGAGAGCAGCATATTAAAAAGTTGAGACAGAAGAAGAATTTTAACAATAGAGTGACACTGATTCCTACAAGACAGTTTGGTTCTTAATGATCCCGATTAAAGAAAAAGAGGCTAACGAAGAAGGCACAGATAAGTAACCCAGAATGTTGCATCCCAAAAAAGAGGAAGGCAGGCAAAAAAAAGCCAGGAGACCTGCATGGATGAACAAAGAACTCTTGGGCAAACTCAAGAAGAGGAAGCCTACAGAGGGTGGAAGCAA
>NW_010125057.1:0-2549 GCF_000699245.1 Pterocles gutturalis
CTTCATAGGCACAGCGTTGCACTCAACATCCTCCACAGCCAAAGGGAGCTCACCTCGTATGGGGAGCTGCAAGTGTATTGTTAGTCATTTAATGTTTTAACACTCTAATCAACACACAAGAAATAGTTACAACATTATGAGTGCTTCTAGGTCAAATGAATACAGAAAGGCTCATTTATTCTCCCTTTACAATGGATATATAAAACTTACTAGTACTCGCCTTGGGGCTCTGGTCTTGTGCTCACTCTTCCCATGTCTCTCCAGTGGGTCACCAGTTTGTCACCAGGGACAGCCTGGCTGTGTCGGGCTGTTGCCACAGGCTGGTCCCAGAGCAGAGCCAGCCCAGGGGAGGGGACGGCCACTGTGTTGCTGTCACAGCTCAAACAAGCTGAAAGCAGCTCAGGTCCAGCCCAGCCATGAGCCCCGACACTGCTGGGTCAGTACAAGCCCTGGGGACTTCCCCTGATAAAGACAAAATTCATATTTAGTGGGCTGCAAATATGGAAAACAACCTAAAAAGTGGTTGTGCTCAAGACCTGCAGCGCAGTTGGGATGAGGACCTGGGTGATTCTCACCAACAGGTCCCAGGAGGTACCGGCCACCTTCCTGCTCAGCACACTGGGGTTTGCCACCAAGGGACAGCCGGTGGGTCCAGCCCAGCCCTGGTTTGAGAGGCTGCCTGAAGCCCGTGCCCCTGCCAGCCTCCCCTTCCCACTGGCAGTGCGATGGGGAGCTAGCACCAGGAGGTGTTGTGAGAGCAAGGGGACAAGACCCCACGGAGCTGCCTCTCGCTGCAGGCTGGAGAGACTGGGAGAGCCCGAGGAGGGGGCTGCTCAATTGTCTCCTGGTTTCCACCCTTCTGGGCTGTGTGGGTCTGGGGGAGAGGGTGTGCTAGTGTGCAGGGTGGCCCTGCAGGGGCCCGTTCATCATCACCTGCCCTTGTTTCACGCAGGCAGGGAACTACTTGAGATAGCAATGAGAAAGAGGGGAGATGTGAGGAAGAAATGTTTTCCTGTGCGGGGGGTGAGGCAGTGGCCCAGGGTGCCCAGAGAAGCTGTGGATGCCCCATCCCTGGAGGGGTTCAAGGCCAGGCTGGATGAGGCTTTGGGCAACCTGGGCTAGTGGGAGGTGTCCCTGCCCATGGCAGGGGGTGGCACTGGATGGGCTTGAAGGTCCCTTCCAACCCAAACCATTCCATGATTTTATGAATTCAGGTCTCCAGGCTTGGCCAAGCAAGGATCTCAGAGCCTGGTGGCCTGTCCATCTCCTGTAGCACTTTTTTCTCCACTGCTCTTTTATGACTCCTGCTGTAGGTGATTGTGCCCATCCTGACAAACCAGAAGAACCATCAGGGCTGGCCACGAGTGGTGTCACAAGACGTTATCCGTCATGTCCACAGCCTCAAAAGTACTGTTTTCAGGGTTGTTGGCCAAGTAAATGGCAAGACCTTGCTGCCTCTTCCAGCCGGCTCGGAGGCAATTGAGGACATTGATCTGGAAAATGAGAAATCGTGAGTGCTACCCCTTACTCTCTGCTCTGTTTTCTGCTGATATGTGTGCTGTCTCTTCTGGGGAACTTCCCCCCCACTCATGGGGACTCATCTACTGCTCATCCAGGCTGCCAAGCTGGGTGTATTTTGCTCTACCAGCTCTCGAGATTATGGGCTCTTGTCTTTGGGGACTGTGCAGCAGTTCAGGCAGGAATACCTCCAAAAGTGCAAAGGCACGTGGGCACACAGAGAAGCAATGAACTGCTTGGATCAGTCAGGACAAAACCCAAACCCTGCCAGCAAAACTTCTGTTTTACTGATGCCACTGAATGGGAAGGCAGGATTCTCTCTTTTTCTGGCTTCTGTCTGTGACAGCATGCTCCCAAAATGCGCTGTTTCAAAATTAAATGACTCGCTTGTTAGTGATTGGTGCTGCATGCTTGGTCAGGACTGTTCTACCTCCCTTTAAAACTGGATTTATCATGCAAGGTACAGGAAAAAACACCTACAGCTACCTGCCAGCTCCTAAACTGTTCATGGTCCCATAGAGAGATTTGGGACCTGTTGCATCTGTCCTCCTGGAGAAGTAGGGTGGCTTCCCAGACACCCACTGCATTTTCTTGTGTTTCTCTTCAAGGTATAAATGAACAACTTTAATGCTGGTTCTCTCTGTTCATAGTTAGACCCCTCTGGTAGCTGTCATGATTTGGAAGTTCACTTTAGTCTTTGAGGGACAATCCCCAGGAAAGCCACCCCAGATTTTCTGACTAGTTAGGATCAGAGAATCATAGACTAGAATCATAGAATAATTTAGGTTGGAAAAGACCCTTAACATTGAGTCCAGCCGTAACCCTAACACTGCCAAGTCAGCCATTGAACCGTGTCCCCAAGTGCCACATCTACACATCTTTTAAATCCCTCCAGGGATGGTGACTCCACCACTTCCCTGGGCAGCCTGTTCCAATGCTTGACAACTCTTTCTGTGAAGAAATTTTTCCTAATATCCAGCCTAAACCTCCCCTGGAACAACCTGAGACCACTTCCTCTTGTCCCATCACTT
>NW_010125058.1:0-18189 GCF_000699245.1 Pterocles gutturalis
ATCCGCGCAGCGAGGGACGCTGGTGCCAGAGCCGGCGCGGCGGCTTAATTGTCGCTCCCCGAAGTCGCGTTCCGCCCCACCCCCTTCCATGTATAGCGATTTTAAATGCCCCAAAAACCTGCCTGGTCTGTGGGAAGGAATTGTAGATCAGCTATGACTAAGTTGGTACACTCTTAGGATACCTTTTCGTTTTCATTCTCTGTCCCTCTCGAAAAAAGGCAGGACTGGCCTGTATGCCCAACGTGCTAGCGATGCTGCAGAAGCCTTGCGATTACTTTGAATGTGTATGGATTCATTAAAACAGTCGTGTGGAAATAATCTGTTTCCCAGAAGTGCTGATGCTTAAAATGACCATCTGATGTGGGTTTTGCCATTGGTGCCCCTTTCCTTTTATTTTGTAACTGCTTTAGCCTGCTGCAAGGCTCCATTGTTGATATTCTTCCCAAAAGCTTCAGCAATGCAGATGCTAAGGACTAATAGTAACTGAAACAAAAGACCTCGCTGTGTGTCTCCGAGCGAATTAGGAATCAAGGTCGAACAAGAAACTGCAGCACAACTTGTATGGGGTAATGTAACAGGACAAAAGTATTCACAAATCTTATTAGAGAGTTTAAGTGAAAAGTGTTCCTTAAATGGACTCTTACGCAGTAGATGAAAAAAAATTTTCTTACTGAAGGTGTAAGGAAAAAGCTATTTTAGGACTACAATTAACTGTATCATCTCAATTTTAGTGGAACTAGTACATTTAATTGCATTCCTTACAGATTTTCTGTTCTCCAGATGATTAACTTGCAGAATGATACCTACTCAAAGATTAAAATCTCATCAGATATCTAATGGTTTCTGTACAATATAATTGTGTTTGGTTTATAATAGTTCTTTCCCAATAACCGTCCTCTGTCCATATAGCTGTAGATACTATAATTAGACTTTTTAATTTTGTTATACATGACATGACCTTGACCTTTAGAGGTTAAGCAGATGTGGGTGGTACGGATCACAATATCTCATATGTTTAATAAAACATTTATTTTTATGTATGTATAATAAATGGGGCTTTCTTTTAATTTTGTTTGAAAACTCCAAAAACAAGAAGAGGACCACTTTCTCTTTTCTCTCAATTTTAGATAAATTAACAGAGATGCGTGCAACACTTATTATTTAAAATACCCGAAAGAGGCTTATATTTAAACTACTTTTTCTGTACAAGTAAATGGTGGGATGTATATCTGGAAAAAACAAAGTATTGCAGGATTTGTGACTGAAGACCCTCTAAACACTTTCCCTTGCTACTGAGGCTGGAAGAGGTACCTTTTGTTGTACTGTAGTGCCTCAAGCTTGCTTCTTCTGCTTCCTATTAGTTTGCTGTTACACTCCTGGATCCTCCATAGTGCTTGTATTGTTAGGGGTCTTGTTAACAATCTTATTGCTGGCCCTTTTTTGTTCCTCGCCCATTCTGATAGCTTATTTATAATTCTTTGTGATGCTCCAAGTTTCTGTTGCTGCTTTTCCAGTCAATTTTGCTTCGGTTCCACCCAGGAACAACAAAATATTGTTTTGTCTACTTGTAGGAACAAGTGGGTTTTTTTCAAGTGCTGATATTGAAGGTCTCTCTCTCTATGTATTTGTATGTTTGAATGTGTTTTTTATGCAATTATCCAACTATCAAAATATAACTTTGCTCACAGATGTTAGAGTTACTGTGCAACTGAGCGGCCCATTCACACCTTGTGTGACTTCTTCAGTAGGGGTGTCCCCCAGCTCGTGCTCTATTGCAAGTGCTGCTGGAGATGGGGGCTGTTCTCCTTTGCCTCTTCTTCCTTCAGTCCACGCTGGAGAGGAAGGCAGAGGATGTTCATAGTACTGTTTAATTTTCCTTTAGTCTTTGGGTGCACATGTGTGTGCAGGATATGTACGTGTGTCTACCCCTTGTTGCTTCGCTTTCCTTCTGAGGTAAAGGCTACCACTGGATTTCTCACTGTGACAGAAGTGAACATTTTTGCTCTTGTTTTGCCAAATACATGAGATATCAGCATGTTTTTTTCTCTCTCTTTTTTTTTTTTTAATATACTTTAGTTTCCTGAGAAATTAAGCTTCTAATACCACATGACTTTATCTCAGGAGAGTTGTTGTATTTCTTAAGGAATATTAGTCCTCCAGGTCAGCCCTTCTGTGCCATGCTAGAGACCCTGCTGTCACTGGTACTGGTACTGGAGTGGGAGACGGGAAGGGAACTGCCAGTGCTTCACTGATGAAGGCGGGGGGGAGGCTGTGTGTGTCTTTATTTTTCATGTGTGTGTGTGTATGTATACAGTGAGCCTGTCCTAATGGTTTAATTAACTCTTCTGCCTCATGTATGGGGTAAAAAATAATTGTCCATTACCCCTCCCTTTTCTAATTAAAAAAACCCCAAAACCACTGAACAATTCAAACAGTTCCAGGAGATTTCTGGTGTATGTGATGATTAAAAACTGTGAGGCTTTATTTTTCAGGTTTTTTTCCCTGGTAACTAAATGCTTGCTGGCTTTGAAGCTTTTAAGTATGCTGGCATGGGAAAAGGCAGCAGTTTCTGTAGATAATTTTCATGGGAAATGTTACTCTGTGCAATTGTACTTCTAAAAGGAATTTCTCCAAGAATTTCCTTCAGGCTTGTGTTTCTTTCTTAAGCTGAGTTTAATGAGATTAGAATAAAAAAATCCTTCCCAGTGGAGCACTAAAGTAAATGCTTACTTTTTTTTTTTTTTTTCTTGAATTTACAATATGAAGGTTCTAGATGTTGCAGGAAGCAGCAACAGGTACACAGCATACAAATGCAAGTAAACATGCTCAGGCTTTGTGAGTGATGTTGGATTTTTGGCAGATGACTTTGGCTTTGGTGACAGACAGGGAATCTCCCCAGTTGTAAGAGGGCTGATGGGGAGGAAGTTGCATTATGAGGTGCCTGCTGTTGGCTGTAGTATTACAAAATATTAAGGAATATGCAATTATAGTAGTGTTCATGCTATGAATGATGCTATTTATGTATGTTTGTAATTAATTTAACTGTCTTCATGCCTAGGTTTTGAGATTCAAATACAAGCCTGCAGCTTTCAGCTATTTTCTCTAAGTCAAAATACAGACATGAGGGCAGTTAAAAGTTTTCTTTAAATGTCAGCACTGTGTCCATCCTGGTGAATGGTGTTTCTAGCGTATCCCTCTTTCGGGGTTACTCCTTTCAGAGGAACTGAAAATTGATGGAAGAACCTTTTGTTGCTGACTGCTGATAAGCCAGTCAAAGTGAGGACAGACAGCTAAACGTGAAACGTGGAAGATAGGAGAAGACCACAGGAGTTATTGTGTATAGATAAACCCGTGTTTTTTTTGGAAACTTCTGGTCTGAATAGACTCATGAAGATATTAAGGGAGGAAAAAAGTAAAAAAAACCAAAATACTAGACACAGCTGTTGAAAGAGGAAGAAACAGGGTTGAAGTGTTCTTTTTGTGTGTGTGTGTTTTTCTTTTTTTAAGGGGCGTTGGACCAAGTGACACCCAGAGGTTCCTTCCAATCTAAATTATTCCATAATTCTAACTGGTTTGATATTAAAGGCAAAACCCAGGCACTACTAATTTTTATTTACAATAAACAATAGATAGTGTTTAGAAACTCTGAATTATTTTTTCTGGAGTATGTGTATTAATCCTACAGATTTTCCAGCTAGTTTAGGAGCTGGCTCCATGTAAAATGTGTCCGTATGTGCTGAGGGCTGTATACAGTTATGGGTGGTAGCAGCAGCAGCTGCTGAATTTCCAAGCTTGTCATTCTGAGAAAACTACAGACTGGTTCTTTAAATAGTTTCAATGTGAGCCCCTCCATCACCAACTCATAAACCAAAAAAGATTGTATCTCATTACTTGTTACCTGTAACTTTAAAAAGAGAAGCTTTGAAGGAGGAGGAGGAATTTGGAGATTGAAGAAGAGTAAGATGATGAGTCTGGAATGTGTGGCAATTGTAATGTCCTAAAGATTAGGAGAGCTTTATAATGATTCTTAGAAATGCCTCTTTGTAGCAGAGAGAACAGCTGCATTTTGAACCCAAGTTGAATTTATTGAGTTTTTTTGAGTTCCTTAAAGGTGAATATATTTTAATACTAGTTGAGAGCACTTAGAGGAAATAATGGATACATTAACTTGAGGTGTAAAGAAAAGAAATCTCTAGTTGATTTTGAGCTTAATATAGAGTTGCAAGACCTTCAAGTAGCAAGTGTCATATTGCATTAGATTCAAAGATCAAGTTTTCTACCAAAAAAAACAATTTCTTTCTGGGAAACTTGGTTTTCTTGCTGTCTTCTTTGTGGGGGATGGTATCTGTATTTCTACAGAGTGTGGTCCCTGGGCATCTCTTAAAGGTTCTTGTGTTCCTCAATCAGGAATTAAAGCCCTCCCTCTACTCCAATGAATCTTTTCCTCCTTATTTTGGGATGCTGAGAATCAGGTGGATAAGTTGACTCTACCCAGAATTTGACAGATAGGAATTCCAGTCTTGGTTATGATCTCTCACAGTGCGATCTGACTGCTTATGTTTGTAACTTGGCTAAAATAAGAGTTTTATTTTTCCATGTTTTACAGTGGAAATTGAGAGATGGAAATGCTTCTAGCCCATAAACTATATAAAAACCCTGCACTTTTCAATTCACATGAAAATTGTGAAAATCACAAAATCACAAAAGCTATGCTTACCCTGTTGATTTGCACATTCCTAGTCCAAGCAGAGATGCTAAGGAACTTATGGATTCTTTACTTAAAAGGCTGGATTAATTTGTCTGTATCGGGTATTGAATGTAGTCCCACCCTCTAATGCAAATGCTGTTCTGTTGGTACAAAGCTTTTCTATAGCATATATTGTTTCCAATTAAGTTAGTAAATTATGTTTTTGAGGGATTAAAAGGTATTAAAATAATTTTTTAGATCCTTTAGATCAGTACAGTAGGGCATATATCTGGGATTGCTTTATTATAAAAACAACTAAACCCAAAGTAAGTAACATTTGTGTGTGAATGATCTATAGATCAATTTTAAGATACCTTATCTTGGACTGTGATATCCTTTTTCAGATGGTGAACTAAAAAGTTTTCTGTTGGGAAGTGGAATAAGCTCAGGTTGTCCAAAGAAAAGACTGTATGAAACCTGTGCCACGGGGTGAAGGTTACCTGCCCACCTGCTAGCTGACCTGATTAATCCTGGAAAATGAAAAAACAATAGAAGAACTTTGTTCTGTAACTGTTGCTAACTTCACTCTTCCTGTAAGGTATTCAGGGTGGGAGACCAAAGAGTTACAGAAACCTTGGTGGCAACAGCTAATTGACCTTAGATATGGACTGCAGAACTGGGGGAGACCTTTGACAGCTCATGCTGAGAGTTTAAATGAGAAAGCAATAAATAATTAAAGCAGTAGCCCCAGGTATGGGAGATGAGGGAGCATGATGTGGGACATGCCCATACCTCTGGCACTGAGGTGGAGGGGATTAGCCTGGTGTGAGGTCCAGGCCACTGGCCAGGACTTGGACACACTGAGCAGTTGGGATGAGCATTCTGTTCCCCAGGTGGCAGTGTCACCTGGACCTTGATTTGCGTGTGTCATAGAATAGACAAGCTGGAAGAGAAATAGTGCACATGTCCTTCTTAATAGAACACATCTAGATTATGTGTCACAGAGTTGTGTCTTTTTATTCTTGCAACTCCACCACCCTGTTCCAGTGTGACAAACCCAACGTGGATAAGGTGATGTTAAACAGGATTTGGGTCAAGAAAAGTTTCTGTGAACATCTCACAGGAATGGTTCCAAGCTGGTGATTCCTCTTCCCATTTCACCTCTGCGTTCACCGTGTCTCTCCCATGTGTGGTCAACCTGCTTCTGCAGTGGGACCACAGGTGGGCTCTTGTCCCCACTTCTACTAAATGAGCATTTTTATGCCTGACCTACTCAGGGTTGCCTGACACCATTGTGATCTTGTTCAGGAAAACAACTTTTAACTGTTTCTTCCCATCCTGTCTTTGAAAATAAAATTCAATCTTGTTTGGAAAGTGATGGCACTGTAATTTGAGAAGTGGGAGAGAAATTAATCCAGATGGACTGTGGCTCATCTTAGATTATGATTTTTGAGGTTTTGGCCACAAGATAAAAGTTTCTTCAATTAATTTATTTTCTAGAGTTGAAACACCTTTAGGAAAGTGGTGGGGGACAGCATATTTTCTTTCATACCTTTATATTTAGGGTGCCAGTTAGCCATGTTGCCATCTGGTAAGGATAGATCTTCTGGGGAAACTGAAAAGGCAAAATCGCTGATGGAGGACTACAGAAATGGTGACAAATGTACCAGATAAAGGTACTTTCAGCTTGTAAATGGGAAGCTGGAATGATTAATTTAGTGACAAATGTTTGAGTGGAGTGGGTCTGCTGGGTGAGAAGGTGGTGCCTGATGGTGGAAAATGGTACTTGGTTAAAAGGAAAAAGCTTCAAAATAAAACAGCGTGTTGAGATCTGAAACTGTCAGTTGGTGTTGAGTCACCTTGGGGTCTCTCTGACTCCAGTGTGAGCATGACACACGTATTCCTTTGGGAGGTAATTATGTCTCTTTTGTGTTTAAAGTCTGTGTTTCTTGGTTTTAATCTGTTTCTGGAAAGCAAATTTTCTTCAGAAGATGTTTGCAGAAAACAGAAGGAATGGGAATGGGAATGATATGAAATGGAGCTACAGGGTACTCAGAGGATGAGTCTGGATGTAAAGGATTCGTGTGCCCCTGGTACTGGAAGGTTAGCTCTTTATCCAGACAAATTCTGTGTCTTTCATTGTAGTGGTTGTTAATGTGTGAAATCCGTCGTCTTTTTTCCCGTGTTCCTGACAGCTTTCCATGTTCACTTGCCCCTGACAACTGTGCTTTTTTGTGCATATAACTTCTGGTAGCTATGGTCAGGTCATAGTCACTACCTGGTTTAATGTTCTTGGGTGACATAATCATGGGCAAAAATAACCCATTCTCTGACTGGAAAAAATAAATGTTATGTAGTTCTCCTTAACTGTGACCTGTATTTGTGTGGGTGTGAAAATATGCTGTGAGAAGCTAAATGTAAAATGTGTGGTGGTCCACTGAGCAGGATTCTCTCAGTCCCTCCTATGACTGGCAGTGTAGCTTACATACAAAACCCGTGACTGGTTTGCAGTATATGATTCAAAGTGACATACAATGCAAAATAATCTTTCAATAAAAGTTACAAGATGTTTTCCTTTGTAGCTCCATGCTCCGTCCCCTGCCCAGTCAACATAAACACCATTGCATGGCAGAGCTTATAATTAATAATTAGAGTGGCTTCTGTCTCTGTTTAATACAATAATGGTTGTGTTTTCTTGTGAAATGTAAGTTGAGGATTAATGGGGTAGGCCTCAAACCAGGTCAAAGCATGAGGATTAGAATTAGCCAAACCGACTAACCCTCAGACCTTATAGGACTGTTCAGTAGCTGCACGCGGCTCTTCAGTATCTGTGAGTTTAAGGAATAGGAGCAGTTTCAAAAGGAATCCATGATATGCTTTTTAATTTCTGTTTCTGGCAATGCAAAGGTTGTTGCTGGGTTTGCAAAGCAGTTGGTTGCTCTTAAATGTAGCAATGAAAGGTGGCAGCTCGGGTTCATAGCTCTTACCCTTTCCATAACAGCTGCTGTGTGTTCAACTGCATGAAGAAGAGAAAATGTGCTACAAATTTAAGTTAAATTTTATGAGCTGTACTAGGAAGAGGAGAGACAGTGGCAGATTTTTTCCCTTACAAATTCCAATTCATAGTTTTCTTTTGTTTTTCATAGTATTTTGGCCAAATCAATATAACGTGAACCTATGAACATTAAGTTCAGGTAGAGATGGTAAAACAGTCATGTTGTAATCACTTGGCCTTTCCTAAAGCTGTGGTATTTTTCCTAATACCCTTAGGTTTTATGTTTCCCACTTGAAATGCCTAGATGAGTTCCCCAGAGGCTAACAGATTGCTGTTCATAGTTCTCCTGACATTTTGTGCCTTCTTGGTTGCCGCATTTTTCTCTTACCTCTACCACCTTTATAGATCCAAATACATACTTGTCCTCTATGATGTGTGCGCTTTCTAATAGTTGAAATGTTATTCAAACTGTTAACGTGTTGTACCAGGGCTGTGCACAGGGTCTGGGGGAAGGACTGTGTCCTTCAGCTCTGATACCTGCTTGCTGTCCAGTCCAGAGCTGTACTGGCCCCTGGCTGCCAGTTTGTGGTGCAAATACGCTGTGCTACTATTAGCCCCTGCCACCCTGTGCTGTTTGTAATATGATTACTTTCTAATATATTCATTATTTGATTTCCCCTCAATGTTCTTTAGAATTTTGAGAGGTTTATTAAGTATTTGCAAATTTTTGTGCTTTAATCTTAACTTTATGAGCACATTAACTCAATCATTTTGCATAAAGCTATCAAATAATGTCAGTCATAAACATGTGCTGTATCTATTTACTATTCTATATGCTATTTACTATTTGAATTATTTTTAAGTTACACAGCATTCTTTTGTAAAGTTTAAATGTATGGACTTCAGCATTTTCTACATGTTTTTCATTCTTTTTCACTTGTCTTATTTGTAGTAAGTCAGTAAAAATAATTTCAAAGATGCAGTAAAGAATAATGTATGTAAAAAAAAGGTAGAGAGTAACAATAAGGACTTCATAAATGTGGTGCTGTTCCCTTGAGGGCAACAGAAGTATGCTAAGTTACATCAGTTGAAGTACAGTAAACCAGAAATATTTAAGCTGGGATTGATGTAAATTAGGCTCATAGCACTCTCTACAAAAGGGGCAGTATCTCATAACAAAAAGGTTTTATTTCTTCATGCCACAGCAAGTGTTCCATGGTAAGCTTTGCCTGGTTGTGGACACTGTCCTCAGCCCTGAGAAATGCAGAACATGCTCGTGGGCGGCGTGGCAGCTTTATTCATTTTATACTTTAACATCTCTGGCAACATTCCCACATTGAAAGCTGATGGAAACAAACTGCTCTTTAGGTCACAGATATCTTGGGGAATGTGTAGTTTTGCTTTCTCGGCTGGTTCTTGGGTAGTTTGCCATGAGAAATACATCATAACTGTGTGATATAACACTGAAAAAACCACCAACATCAGACAAATCTGTTTATAGACTAAATTTAGTTTCTTATAAAGAAATGTAATGAGTGCAAACTAATTTTGAAATTATTTTTTTTTTTAAAGGGAAGTGCACGAGGCATGTGTTCGTTACTTCTCTGGGTTTCCATCACCAAGATGTGCTTTCTCAGCTCTTGCCCTCTTTATCGTTCTCTCTCTCCTCTGCAAGCCACTCCCTACCCGTTAATAAACCCCTCTCTGAATTTTGGTCCTGCGCCTGGGCTCACCGATCCCCTCTGGGGACACAGGCCTGTCCGCTGGTCCAGGCTGCTGGCGCTCCGTGCCTTTCCTCTCCAGCTGCCCCTGGGGCACTCTGGCTGATGCAGGCTTCCCAGCTTCTCCTGAGCATCTTTGGCCATCTCAGGAGATCCTAGGTCGGGGCATGCAAGAAAAAAAAAAACCTTGGAGAACAAAATGCCTGGAAATCCACAGTGTTAAGCATACCAAGGAAAATCAGTTATTTTCCTAACATGCCTTATGCCTCATAGCAGTGTGAGGTGCCATTTCTTAATGGCAGCAAGTGAAATATTTGTGTACTTTATGTTGGTGATTCTGTCAAGGTGGGTTATACATTTCAACCATGCTGAAACAGATTTAAACATAGTGGTACAACTTCCAAATACGAGTTTCCCATTTAGAAGGACAAGTCTGAACAGAAATAAATGTATATGTGTATTCTGAGATCTAGAGAGTAATTCAAGCACACCTCTCTTAAGTTTTTCTTTTTAAACAATCTCAGAATGCTGCAAAGATGACTTTCAATTCTTTAGGCTCTCACAGATTGCATCCCAAAAAATCAATACTTTTTCAGCTAATGTCAATTTTTTCCATTAAAAGATAAATGAGGAAGCGTGAGGCTTCTGGGCTTCTCTGACTTCTGTGCGCTTCCCAGACAGCTAATCTTTATTTATCTTTATGTTTTGTATAATGCGTACTTAGTGCTTGTAATTTTATTCTCGTTGCCAGCCATTGCTTGTGTTTAAGAGTTAAATACTCAACTAATGATGGGATTGTGGTGTATTCTTGAAGCCTTTGTTCAAGTACCTCAAGTTAAGAGGGTGAATGTTTTATTTGAGGAAATTAAACTTTGTAAGAAACTGAAAATTATCCCAATCATGCATTAGTTTTCTGCCAATTCACTAATGTGGTGGCTTGTGTTATCTTTGTAGTCACTGAAATATTTTGGTGTTTAAGTATTGGTATTCTTCAGTTTAATTTCTACAGACTGAAGTGTTATAATGATATCCTTGAACAAAGGTTTCCTATTAATATATTGGCAGCAAGCCAAATATATTTAATTTTTTATTGTTTGTTGCTTTAATGGTCTTCTAGAGATCCCTGTACGCACCTTTTGAAAATACCATAGGAATTTCAGAAAATATTTTTTTTATTATCTGAAGCAAATCTGCGCTTTGCATTTCTGTTTCCATAAATTTATCAAGAGTAGCAAAAGAATGGCGTGATCAAAGGCAACACAATGGGTTAAAAGTGAAAGACAATGAATGTCAAAGTTTAGGTTTTGCTCATATTTCTATTTTGCTGAAAAGGGCAGGTACCCTTGTTAGCAGAACACAGGAGGCAGTAGCAATTGTTCTGCCAGTAGAGAAATAAAGTGCTTTATGTCAGTGGTGCTCCATTCTAGGAGAAGATGGATCTTGCAAATGATGGTATTAGAATTTTGTCGAAGTTTCCCCTGTGATGTTTGCTTCTATGGCTGCTGCAAAGTTTGCCTGGACCTAAGAGCAACCTCACTTTTTAGCAGCGGCTGACAGGGACTGTGCAGTATGAAGTTTCACTCGGTGATCTACAAAAGACCTGCATAAATAAAAATGTGAAATTTGTATCTCAGAAAAAGGACATGTGGAGAACAGTTGAACTCTCTGTACAGGATTTAGTAGATGGGCTCTGCTGTTCAGAACACAGGGTTGGAAACTAAGCAGAGAGAGAATGTCTTCCCCTTTGGGTTATGCCCGATTGCAAGTTCAGTTCTGAATGACTTTCTAAACCTGTGTACCTTGTTCAGCCACAGCGCAGGCACGTGCTGGACAGCCAGGCATCAGCTGGCTCGGACAATGGCTGTAACTATGGCCCCAAACAGTGTGCTTGCATCTACAAACCTCTGCAACTGTATACTTCGGGTAGCAATACTGCAGCGAGCTGAGCAACATATTTAAGTGTTAATTGGAATTAACATTTTACACACATCAGTACACTCAGTACCATGCTTCAGTTCTTTCTGCACACAAACCCGTATTTTCCCGTCTTTGTTACTAAACTATCTGTCTATAAGAGGCAAAGTCAATGTTAAAGAGAAATGCATAAAGGAGAAAGAAAATGAGAGAAAGTTGAAATCAAACAAAACATTTCCAGTGCTATTACTAGATTTAAGAGAGAATATGACATTTTACAGAGTTTCAAAGACTAAAATGTCAATATTTGAAAGGAATGGATGGTAGACTTCAAACACATAGCAGTCATTTGTCACAGTTGCCTGTTGTCTTGTTGAGGGTCTGACTGGAGCGGCATACAACTGGAGACCAGTGCACTGTACAGCTGTGGAGAGAGTTTAAAAAAAAAGAAAAAGAAGAGAAAAAGTGAGGGAAGTAAATTTTCTAACTTTCCCAAATACATGAGTGAAGCGCACCTTGGTAGGATAAATGCAATTTTCCTGCTTCAGGATCCTTGTTAAAAATCAAAGAAAATAAGGATGAATGTGAGATTTTATTTCCAGAATACTGCAATATCCAATTGAATACCTAAAGTGGTTCTTTTTCCCACTCTCTACTTGTTAATCAGCCTTTTAGAATTTTTGTAGTCGGGAAGTTGTCCCAAAGCACCTATTTGTTAGGTGTTACTATGTAGCACTAATACAATTAACCTTACAAGTCTTTTTTTTCTTCCTTAGTGTATCTGCGTGGTAATCTTTCAATAATTACTTTTCTACTATTTTCTGCTGTTGTTTAATTTTGGAACAGGTATTGCATACAGCAGGGAAGTTTCTTTCCTGTGTAAATGGCAATGGGCATCTTGGCTGAGGTTGCTGACACATATTTGACTACACGCTGACTTACCACCTATTGTCAAGGAATGCAGAAAAAATAAAAGGAGTTACTTAAGAAAATTACTGTTGTCCTTACAGTTGAAGTGATCTCCCCTTCCAAAGAAGAAAAAAAATTGTAACAGAATTTGAATGTTGTTATTGAGATAAAATCAGTGTCAAGGTTAACAAAATATTTTGTGCTGTAGGGGTGTGAAATTCTCCTAAAGTGCCTTTTTTTTAAAAAAAAAAAAAGTGGCTAAATTGAGTATCTTTGTTCGTTCAGTGGCAATATACACATTAATGAAAAGCTTAAATTGAAAAATACTGAATAGGTCTCATTTTTTAGTAGAACTTGGATGCTTCTCTGTAATTCAGTCTTCTGATGCAACTTCCCAAAGGAATGTTTGTTTGTAAAAGTGACAGTATTATGACTTGCCATACATAATATTTTTTGAGATATTTATGTATAAATAAATACTCAGTGTATTTTCACTGTCTAGATGATCAATGACTCTGAGTCAATGCAGTCCAACAGTTCTATTCTAGTGAACTTACAAATACTGTGTTGCCCTGCATATAACCTGAGCTCATAATTTGTGAATGGTAACAAGGAAGAGAGGGAGAAATTTAGTCTGCATTTCTATTTTTGCTGAATCTTTTGTGTTTTTTAATATAGTAACATTTTATTGTTTATACTTTTGGCATTACTCTTGCGTGCAATGTGTTTTCAGGACTGTTCTTATGCCTAGAGATTGCTGTCAGATAATGTTAGGAGATTTCTCAGTAGCTATGAAGTCAGTAGAAAACAGTAAGAGAAGGTTGAAACAGAGACACTGAACTTCAAACCATGGGTTGTGTGCGGCATTAGCAGTTCAGGAAAAACTGATGACTTGCGTTGCACTTTCCGACACTGTTTAGCTCTTCATAGCCAGCAAAACAGAAAGGAAATCCCTCTATCCCATTTTCTGTTTCAGTGGCGGTACATAACTGCTGTATTTCATAAACTTGTGTGATTCCTCTGAAGAGGATACTTCTATTTTGGCTACCAGTTTTGTCAATATAAATTTATTACCAGAATCCTGTCAATATTTTGTTGAATCTTGCTCTGGAAAATCCAAATTTTTTGTCATCTTGCAGGAGAATAAGAAGCTCTGAGAGTGGGGACAGTGCTCCCTGATTTATCAAAGTCAGTGAGCAGAAAGAGGAGGAACACTTAACGAACCCTGCTTGATCACAGTCTGTGAGAGCCAGCACATCTTCCTGCCTCTGACCAAGACTGCAGATAAAATCTTATGGTGGCTGTTAACAACAGAGGTGGAAGTGTGGGTAGGATCCTGGCAGCTGGGGAGTTTAGTGATACAAGAACTAAGTCTGATTTCATCATGAAAGAAAATGTTTGGTGTCCTGTCTCAAGTTTGATTATATACTTAATGGTAATAATGCCTCCTGTTCAGGCTGAGAATCAGTTCTAATAGAATTACAGGTGTATGGTGTGCTTCTTCCTCTTGAGAAATCATGACAACAGTAATTGAAAAAAACAAATGAATGTTCGTCTGCTTACTGCTTGAGGTCTTGTTATCTTAAACCCAGTGTAATTTAGATTGCCCTTTAATCTAAGTAATAGAGACCACATATGCTTTTTCTCTTGACAGTATGTCAGTACAGAATGTCCAGAGAACACTGTTCCTTCTGGTGCTAGTGTACTTTACGAAATTTCAGTTTATAATCTTTGATATGAGAACAAAATAGCTTTTAAAATTATTTCATAGTTTATGCTGTGTGTTTGGTTATTTATTTATTTATTTATTTAGGGTATCTTCCTGTCTTCCTACTTCTAAGTACAGTATGAAGTCCTTAAAAATTATTTGTTTTATTGAAAGTCAGTGTGGATGCTCAAGTGCTGCAAGAGTCCATGAGTCTGTAATATCTCTGCCCTGTGATTTGAAGCACTCAAGCAGTGTCCTTCTGGGGTCCCACTGAAATAGATGAAGGGCTACGTGTGCTGTAAACTCTGAAGACTGCCAGTTAGTATCTGTACAACCAAAAGTGTCTTCCAAAAATTAGCTCACAATTAAAAACAAAATATGCATACATAAAACCACGTCAAGTTGTTTTGGGTTTTTTCTTCATAATGCCAAATAGTGCAAGGAATGTTTTAACTCCTCATTTACTCACATAGCTCCTGAGAAAGTTAATACTGTTGATAGTAATAGTTGTAAGGACAAGTATGTGTTTAATTTTCCTGTTATTTATCTCCTAAGTGCAGTCCAGCACTGTCACTTGTTTTATTAACATTTCAAAATGCATAATAATTTATAATAGAGAAATGACCCCTGCTTTCTCTTCCTCTAGGCTTAAATAAGAATAATGTATTTTCATATCTATTTATATTATGTATGTTAAAGTGTCATTATGAAATTGAAAATGCTTCTGAGGATGTTTTATGAAAGTTGAAAGGCCCTGAGTGATAATGGCAGGATATCACTGACCTTGTTGGTGTGTTGAGTGCTGGTGGCAGTGTTTCAGGATGCAGAACATCTAGATAGTCAGATAAACCTGGGCTTCCATGGGAAAAAAAAGAGCTGTAGTTAAGACAGTATCCCTAGAAAAGTACTGCTGATGGCTTTGAAAATATTTTTATTCCTTTTTTTTCCTGTCCTCCAAGTGAAAGATGAGCACAGGATGGCTGTGGCACATCAGGTCTGCTGAGCCGTGTGTCCTGCCTCCGACAGTAACTCCCACAGGGAGCACAACGCGCTGCTGTCACCCGCGCTTCCCCAGGGCTCTTGGGCTGGAGGCGTCTCAGCTTGAGATATATCCTGCCCTCCCTAGTTGGTCCAATTGCTTCCTAGACCTTTAATTTGGTATGTATATGTGCTTATTATAGTGTGCTACAGTGTGTGTAGATTTGAAGAAGCTCAGGGAAGATAGGCATTGCACCCAGTAAAGTGGGCTGGTGAGGCAGGCTGGAGAAACCTTTATATGTTACACTGCAGAGACTAAAGTGAAAATTGAATAAACACAATTAAAGGGAAAATTTGGATTGTTTTCCATCTTTCTGGTAGGGTCCTAAAGGATCCACTGTAACTACCTGCATGGCATCTGTCGCAGGGCTCTCCAAGAGCGATGAAAACTGGGGAGGCTCAGGTGGGCCGGGCAGAAAATAGAGAAGCAGTACTTGCACCCACATGAGAGGATTTTTGATTCTGTTAGATTAGGAAGTACAGCTTATTGGTTCATTATACTCTGAAAAAAGTTGCAGTTTTATACCTTTGTTACTGAATTTGGATTAAATTTAACAAATATTTTCCATAAAAGCAAAAATGGAGAAAAATCTGAAAAGCTAAAATTTTGTTTGAATATGTTTGCAATGAAATGGTCATTTTGGTGTGTCTTGGTGTTGAAATGGACTTTTTCCTACAAGTCACTTGAAATTTCTTCTTTCTTCCTCCTTTTGGTCTCTGAACCAAAAAAATTCCACTATTGATACAGCCAAAGTAGGTTTTTTTTTCAGCTAAGGGTTTGAGGTTTATGAAACACGTCAATAAACATGCCCAATAACTTGGCTATTCCAAAAATATAAGGCAGACTTTTCTAGTTAAGAAAAGCCATCCCAGCATATGGTGTGTTTCTTTTAAGATGCAATATTCATATACTGAGATGAACCTTCTGGAGGAACTTTGAGGCAATAGCTCATGCTTTTAAAGCTTCTGCCTTTGTTTGTTTCAACAGAGATTTCCTTTCTGAAAATTTATCTTCACAATCTCTAAAAGATGTTAATACTGCCCTGCCAAACTGTTGTTGACAATCTATTTCTTGCAGGATGCTGTTATCTATAAATAGTTTTTTTATATATACTTAATTCTTCAAGCCAGGAGAAACACTCAGATTTGCTTTCAGCATGAGTGTAGAATAACAATGTCTTTGGCACAGTAGTTGTTGTAGTCTTATATGACAACTGTTGTACACATTATCTTATGTGACTGTAGTAGCAGAATAGCTTAGGTTTTATGTGTGATTGACATGTTATTGCGTACAGGGCTGCCCCATCTATTTTTTTTCAGTGCCTCGCTTGCTATAGCAGTAACCTGTGTTTGCTGCCACCGTGATAGTGTGACCTTCATGCAGACCAGCAAAAAACCCATCTTGTTTACTCAGCATTCCAAAAGACAATTAGGAGTGGTTGCCCGAGCAACGTAACATCCTTGTCAAATACCACAGGGATCGCTGTGATGCCAGTTGGACCATTCTGTCAGAAGTGGCATGCTTTTATGGGCAAAACAGTGGAGTAGCGAAGGAATGTTGTTGCTTTGCATTTGCTTTTTATCTTTGCTTGGACTCCTTTCTGCTGAAGTGGTGGAAAATAAGCAAAAGCACTGAGTAAACAGAGGAGTAGAAAAAAAAAATTAAAACCCAACATGAACAAGGAAAGGAATCCTGTGGGAGAGAGGTGGGGATGCTCTGTGTTGTGGGTGCAGGAACAAAGGAACAGAAAAAAAATCAAATGGAAAAGAGTACTGATGTGGAAGAAGCACTGAAACAGAATAAAGTAACTTAGGAAAAGAAAGTAGGGAGAAAACATGGGAAATGCTGAAGGAGTGGTATAAATGGGTAAAAATAGGAAACATCTTTTAAAAAATACTTTGTAACTCATGTTAAAGGTGTATTTCTTCATGAGAGGTACAGTTTTTTGTCTTTGCTAAAACTATGTATTTGTTTTGCTTTTTGATTGTTTTGTTTAGTGTTTTTTAAACTATTATTTTTAAAAGAGATCAACTGACTTGTAGATGCTTTGATACTTGCTTTTGTTTCCCTAATACAAAACCTGCCAAGGATCCCTTCTGTGTGCAGGTGGCTTATTGGTCTTGTGTGGTTAAGGCACACTTGTATTTTGCAGCCAACAGCACACAAGAGAGCAATATGGCTAGCATCACATCTGTCTGCCTTTTTTCTTCTCAGCTTGAATGAAGAGCTACCTATTTTCAGCTAGGATAACTGCGGGGAGGCCTTGGCACCCGTCCAGACAAAGGGCTCACACTCATGTCTCTACATCCATAGCGCGATGCTGTAGCTACTTTCCTGCTGCTAACCCACCTATTTTACCTTGTTGTATACGCATAAAGTCTGTGGATTCTTGGATAGCTCATGTGCTGTATCAAGTACTTGTTCCATCTGTTCAGAGCATTTGAGCTTTACAATAAATTCAGATCAATTCAGGGGTTTAGATATTAACAATTTTCTTTATCCAGTAAAGAATTATCATACATGGAAATCTTGCAAAATAGAAGCTAAGCTGTGAGAAAAGAACAACAACAAACTAAATAGGAAATAACTATCTTCTTTCAGTGTTTTTCCTGAGAGGTGTATGCGTTTGTTTTTTAGCTGAGGTCTCATTGAGGATCAGTTTGTTCTGCCACTTAGGTGCTAGTTTCTTCAGTTCTTACAGAAAGACTTTGTTAGTCCATTCTTTATTAGTCCAGAAGTGTTTGTGTTCTCCTTTAACTGCTTTTCTGCAATGTAATTTCATTATGGATGATGTAATCCTTTAAGGCTTTTTTTTTTTTTCTTTCTCCAGGGACTTCAGCGCACTGGGGTGATTGATCAGAGGATCAGGAGCCCGGGTTGTGTTCTCCTCAATCCCCGCAGTGGCAGGGATGAACACTGAGAGGATCAGGAGAACACACCTGATCAACACCTGGCTCAGAGGCTGGTGCCAGAGGTACAATTTTGTTTTTTTTGATCATGGGGAGGCTTATGTGGCACCAGGCCTGCTAGAGACAGATGGAGTTCACCTGTCTCACAGGGGGGTGAGGATTCTCGCTCGTAAGCTGGCAGGGCTCATCAAGAAGGCTTTAAACTAGGTTCGAATGGGGGAGGGGGAATTATCAGGCCCCTTACAGACAAACCCAGGGGTGGCGCGCTGAGGGTAGGAGGATTTGACAGTTCAGCTCAAGTGCATCT
>NW_010125059.1:0-2196 GCF_000699245.1 Pterocles gutturalis
CCATAGCACCAGGATGCTATTCTGCATCATTTCTGTCATTTTCTGTAGGTGGGCATCACTTAAGAGTCTCCTTCGACTCTGACCCACAGCCCTCAGTGCTAGATCACTGTTCTCCAGCCTACAACCAAGGGATATACAGTGAGCACTTGGTGACCAATATATTAATCATAGGCAGGGGTGCTTACTGTGACTACTACAATGCAGACGTTTGCAGAGGCTCACTGCCCACCCTACTGTAAAAGGAACTGCTCCAGCCTTATTACTGCTACTGCCACCAGCTACTGTTGCTGGATGGACTTAAAACTTCCAGGAACCTGGTGTCTGTAGCTAGGGAAAGCTCAGGTGTCCTACCTACAGTACCAAAGGCATTTTTAGTCGCAGTATAGCCAGCAGGAGTACTTTCTGCTCTGGCTGCTGCAAGATGGGCTGAACATCCTTCTGCCCCTTAGAAGACATGGAGACAATTGCAGTGCACTGAGCAGCTCACCAGTCAAGGAGTTTTAAAGCCAGGATCTGAGTGGGAGCTGACAGAAGTGGAAGGAAGGAGAGGCTTGTGTGATTATTAGAGCCTGCCCCTTCTGAATCTATGTACGCACCTAAGAAAGCTCTGCCATCTGCACTTTAGGCTCATAGGAGATAAGCAGAGGAAGGAGGGGTTTGTATCACATGTGCTGCAACGCCTTTGTTAAGAATGAAAACAAACTGTGGTGCTCACTTTGTCTATGAAAAACAGCAAGGCCTCAATCATGTTAATGTTTTGTCAAAAAATATTGAATTAATTAGTGACGATAACGTTTTAAAATAGCTTCCAAACAGCACAACAGATTTTGGCATACATAAAAATCCACTCTACTTATTGAATCCTTATATGGAAAGTTTCAGTGCAGAAGGAATTCTTAGCAGCAGAGTCATCAGACTGGACCTTTGCAGCAGGGGTTCACTCTCAGAAGCCAGGGAACTCTGGTTGCAGATGGGGCACAGAATACAAAATTGTCACTCCACAGTTCAGGCCTCACTTTAAGGCCAACTGGAGTTGCAAAATAGGTGTCAGTGAGACTCCATTTGTGCAAAGAGGATGAATGTTTCCACTTAGCACAGTAGCTGTATAGATCACAATTTGTCCCCTGGCCCTTCAAGGTAAGTTTGCAGGAGTCACTCATTTGGCTTCAGTCTTCCTTTGTCAGTCAAAACCCACGAAGTGATTCATATGGTGATCTGATCCTCTGAACTATTTCCAACCAATTTTATCCTTCTTGGGAATAGCACTCAATGGCCTCTGCAGTGTTAATCTTCTCTCCAATTAACATTTTAGTTTTACCAATTTTGGGAATTCCACTTTGATTAGTGGGTTTCTTATCTCCAACTTTTGCAAGGCCTGCAATCCCAGATGAGGAAACAGCTCATCTCTTAATTAAGCCCATAATTTTGGATATAATACAGATACGTAGAGGAAAAAAAAATCCACACTCAGTACAGCTGGAGCATGGGAGATTTCATGTGCATTTCTTAAGAATTCCGAAATATCAAAACAAAGACCATATTGTAATGTGATTTTTCACCCTAAGCTGTACAAGGTGACCAATATTAACCTTACAGCCATTAGGCATATCAATGTCTTACATTTTTTTAGGATACTTACAAGACTTTGCCAAAATTAGCAATTAGAACTGAAATTTCACACACTAAATGTCTGACAGATAACTGTTACTATTTTAAATCTGAAAAAGATTAGCTGTTTCCAACAATGAAATTATCTGGGAGATGTTTTGTGCATGTTAAATATAATCTCAAAACTTTCTTTTCAGAAGGTTCTGCTGAAAAAGAGATCTGAAATTTAAATGTCAGATGAGCCCTTTGTCTTCCCACTATAAAAAATTCAAAGTAGGCCAAACCCTAAGTCATTGGGGGCAAAAAATTGATATTTTCATATACACAACAGTGTGGTAGAGCTTGACAGTTAAATTCTACCGTGAGTACATTTCAAAAGATGTATTCAGGGACTGATCAGGGTTTTCCCCACAATCACTGTTTCAGTCTGCTGGCTAAAACATCAGATTTGAAAGGGAAATGTTCCTCTTTTAGCTGCAGTGATTAATTATGCCCAGGTGACACAGAATCACAGAATCATAGAATCATTTCGGTTGTAAAAGACCTTTAAGATCATAGGATCATAGAATTATTAAGGTTGGAAAAGAC
>NW_010125060.1:0-5932 GCF_000699245.1 Pterocles gutturalis
CATCCCCCTCCCGGAATGCTTCCCGTATACGCGGTGCTGCAACGGCCGCGACGGAGATCCCACTCTCGACCTCAGCCGGGGCAGTATTTCTGTGAACGGTTTTACATTTCTCACTCCCTCTGTTGTCTCTTCTCTTTTTTTTTTTATCCGTCGTATTAAGTTCTGTATTGTGGGGGAAACGGCCTGCTGTAAATAACGGGGCTTTTTGTTTCTGTGCTGTTGTTTTAAAATTCTTAATTTGATTTCCACTAAGACTAAAAAAAGTCCCAACCAACCAGAGGATTTAGTGCTTTTTAAAGGAGAAATCCATTCTATATTAAATCAATATTTGTGGTTGATTGCAGTATTGTATTTGCTGCACTAACGAGCAACCTCCTCAGTTTAGAGAGCTTCGTTTCAGTTTTAAAGGATCTATGGAAGCTCAAGCTATGAATAAAGAAAAATCCAATTAGAAAGCAAAAGGTTTTATGTTTTAAACAGAGCCGCGGAAAATTGAGTTTTAACAACCTAAGTCAATTGTGAATGCCAAAGACGGGCATAGATACAAAGGCTTTAACCTTTTCTTCCTTTAAGAATGCTTCTTTAGACTGCTGTAAAACGAGAAAGAAGTTTCGTTAAGTTTGAATTTTCTCTGCTCTGTAGGTCCAGTCCAGGCTGAATTCGGGTCTGAATTCACATCTGACAGGATGCACCGGCAGGGCAACCCAAGCACATGTATACTGGTCAACTGTACTTGGTCGGGGCTGGGAAGACAAAGGGGTAGGGAAAAGGGAAAGACATGCTGGCATAATCTATATTGAATCAAACTGCACAATGGATTTTGTGACCTTGTAATTTCGTTTATTTAAATAGAAATCTTCCCCATAAAAATTTTAAGACTACCCAGCTTTCCCATACATTCCCAACCTAACAGAAAGATGCTGTAGGTTTGGCAGTAACAACAAAATCCCCCGAACAAATGTCTCCCAATCTCCTCATTGTTAAAATTCTGGTCTTTAGAATCTACATTTTCAAACATTGCTCAGGGCAACATTGTGAATCTTACATTAAAACACATAGCCAAGAAATTAATCCCTCAGAAAGAAGAAACAGAAAAGGATGCTGGGAGTGAATTTCTGTTTC
Source organism: Pterocles gutturalis (assembly GCF_000699245.1). NCBI lineage: Eukaryota > Metazoa > Chordata > Aves > Pterocliformes > Pteroclidae > Pterocles > Pterocles gutturalis. Next base: position 1,123 of record NW_010125060.1, read on the forward strand.
ATAGCTGCTCAGAGAGGCATTTTTAACAGTACACCTGACTATTACCTCTTTGGATGTGGCTGGAGAAAACCCCAAATGGCTAATGTAGCATACCAACAGTCCTAGCAGGACTCTGTGAAATCTAAACCAATCACACCTCTCATACTTTCAAAAAATACTATATCTTCTGTATTTCTGCATCTCAGCCCAAGTCACCTTGCTTGGGTATATGTTGCTGTGAGCCTCACCTAATCTTGCTGCCTGCAGCTGAACTCCTCTTCTCTCTGAGTAGTCAGTGTGACTTCCAGCCGCAAAGAGAGGCAACTCCACAGCATGAAATTCCTTCTGTTGGGCTGGAAGCAAAAAACTTTTGGTGCATGATCCTTTCCGTATTAAGAATGTGATCTAAATGATTTGACTTACTGGGGTGGCTTCTTGACTAGGGCAGTGACAGAAGATTTATGGGTGTTTTTCATACCTCTCTCATTTAAGAGAAAAGGTAAATGCCCAGGCACACAGAGGACTGGAGACTCAACACTAACATGTAGCCACAAATCCCAGCCTTGCAGATGTCTGTGCCAGGTTAGTTTGGCAGGCTGTCAGCATTGTCCTGCAGAATGTAGATGAGGGACAGGAAACAGATGGATTATAAAACATTTTAAAAATTACTAAACCTGAACAAAATTTGATAGGACTATAAAAGAAAAAAAAAAATGGCGCATGACCATCCAGCTGATTCTCATAGGCTTCACAGACCTGTTGAAAGTAGTGAGCGTCTTAAAAAGAAAAAAAAATTTCTTACATACAAACTGACAGACAAATGAAAAAAGCACAAGAGCCTTGTAATGAAAATGTTGGGCAGCACAAGCAGAGGTCAGTATCTGCTCCCGCTGTAATAACACCTTACTTTATTGTTTGCATTAAACAGCACTTGAAGCATCTTTTGCTATTAGGCAGAGTCAATATAATCCTTCCAAATTGACTTTCGCATTTCAGAGCTATTTACACCCATTCATTACACACAGAAGCAATGAGGATGATGCAAGCTAAAGGTGTTATCTGTGGTCTATTTAACTTGCACCTTGTTCCTGTTTCTTGGCAATCCCACTGTGGTTGGTTTGGTGGGTGGACATAGACTACTAAGGGAGTTGGCACAGCATGGGCTGGTGGGAATATCATATAGTATCTGCTACACAGTTTCACACATATCCTCACTAGGGAATGTCACGTGCAATCCGATCTTTAAACGGAATATGCTTGGTAGGATGGAGTTGGCTTATACTGTAGTTTTTTTGTTCAAGGGGCTCAGAAGGAAAACATAATATTTTTCAATTTTATATTTAAGTGGCTGGTTATTATTTAAAACTATCCAGTGACAAAAGAATATAGATATAATGGCCCTCTGCTTGAACTGCTATTGTCCAAGCATAAATGTTTTGAACCAAAGTGAGTTGTGAAGTATTTGGGAAGCCATTAAATTTGACATGTAAACACTATGTCTTAGAAGTCAAGATATGAGTAGACGTTCATTTCTGGGCCGGCTTTGGAAGAATGCTGCCAGGTGAAGTGAAGCTGGTTTGGATTTCAAGACAGGCACCTAAGCCATCAGATAGAGCAGCTAGTCCGCCCTTAGAGGTGTTGCCCGGACTCAGGTTTGGCCCGCTGCCTGTCATCCAGATGCTGATCTCAGGCAGAGGTTGTGGAAAAGTAACATCTAGTGCAGATGAAAAGCCATGCTGGTTGGTACTTTCAAATTGTTGGCCGTTTGGCTTCCATCACCTTCCAGACTCTTTCTCTAGCTTGCCATATGTGGTGAATAACATGGGCAATCCACATGGGACTGTGCAGGTAAAGGCCCTGGGGGAGAGCTGCCTGTGAAACTTCTACTCCTGAAATGGAGACAACTACTCTCGTCACACCAGGCAGATTATTGTAAACCTCAGGCCAGGCCACCGCTGAGCCAAAGAGGGCCTGATCTAGCCAAACTGCCAGTTGGAAATTGCCTCCAGCACACTTTGCTCTGTGCCATTTTTGTACCCAGTCCTAAGAGTTACTTTGTGCAATCCAGGCAGGTGGCTTTTCCTCCTCCCTTTGAATGCTTGTCTGTGGTCTTTCTCTTAGCCTCTGGCTCAGGCCTTGGAACTGGTGCTACTGAATTAGTGGCACACACTTGTGGAGGGGTTGTCTCTTTGTCCAAAACAACCTTGACTGTCTGGGCTCCCTGGAGTGCCTGCAATTCTGGCCAAGGAGAGCTGAAAACTGCTGGTTCGTGCTTCCAGGAGAGCTAATGCAGGCATGAAAGTAACACACTTTTGGGTTGGACTTGGTTCACAATTTTCAATGTCCACAAGTGTGTAATGTGTTGACTCTGGGGGAAACTATGCATAACAAACTAGCAAAGCCGTCTTACATGCAAAAGAAAAAACATTCAGACTGAGGAAAAAAAAAAAGCAGGAAGCTCATTGGATCAACTGTGTCCCTTGAAGAATACTGCTGTCTTCAGAAGAATTGCAGAAGGCACAAATTTACTTTATTATGTCTTGAGCCAGCTGATACGCTACCTTATTTTGTCATAGATCAGTGCATGCACATTTAATCAAAACACCGTACAGGTCAAAGAAGCAATTTTCCCCACTGTACTTCAATTACAGACACCTATTGTGAAAGTCCTTGGGCTAGTTGCCTGAAAATGTCATTTTCAGTAGCCCTCAGAATGTATTTCCCCCCTTTCCTGTGGCAAGTCAGCCAATTGCTCAAAATTGCTGGGTAAAAGTTCTCTAGTTTTTCAAAATTACTGCAGTGAAATTACTACAAGAGCTGTCTTGAAAGCCTCATTTTCTTCTGCAGCTCCATAAAACTTTAAAAAAAAAATCAAGATTTGCACAAATCCTGGTCTGGTTTCAGCAAGGGAAACAGAGGATAACAAGCAATTTCCATCTCTCTGTCAGCCCTCTTACACGACTGTGGTTTTTTTTAGTAGAGACAGGCAAAACAGTGCTTCTCTTTGGAATTTAAGTAAATGTGTGTGGAAGGTTTTTGAGAATGTTACAAGTTTTCACGGCATCACAACAGAACGTGATCTGTTGTAAAAGGTCACTGTTACAATATAAAATTAATATATAAGTTATTAAAATGAAAGACAGGTAACGTCTTACCTAGATTTAATCTCCTTTATGAGCCACTCCATAGAGAAAAATGTTTCAAGCAACACAAAGTAGCAGCTGTGGTTAGTGACTTATGACACAGACAGAGTTTACGTCCTATAATACATTACTAATATTGACATAATGAAATTATATTAAAATAGGCATGTAAAAGGCACTAGCCACATTGAGAAATGAAATATTTTACTGTGTCATAGAATTTTACAATATCTCATTTAAAATGTTGTATATTTTATACATGACTCCAAAATTGTATTTTGGCTGAACTGTTTTTTTCCATCAAGTTACTATCTGAACATGAGTTTCTGGGGCAGCAGTGCTATTAACAGGAGAGATGAGTGCTTCCAGATGTGCCTCTCCACCACCCACCCCTAAAGCGCGCAGGGGCTCAACCCATGCCATTGCAGGGTTATTGTCTTAGGCATGGGCAGCTGTGTGCAGGACCTTCTTTGAGACCACAATTTCTTGTGCTGTGCACAGCTGCCAGTAGGATACTGCAGCACTTATCCACTGCTAAGCATTGGTTTTGTGACCCCATCCACAGAAAACAGCATCACTCCCACTGTAAAGTAAGAGATTTACATATCCGGACATGTAATTGTAATAAGTGACAGTATTTATGAAAAGCATGTGAAGAATAAATAGATAAATTACACGTGCAATTGAAGTATTTTGCAAACAAAAAATTATTAAGACTTGTTTTTACAAGTTTTTTATTTACTTGCAACTTCCAAATCAGTCTAGTGATGCCTTAGGAAACATTACTAGGTTACTGAAGACAAGGTAATAATTTACTAAAAAAGAAAACTATCAGTGGATTAAGGGACAACCTGAAATGCACCTGCAGGGCAACAAGCAGAGAACTTCAATAGCCTTCTGATATGTCACATAGGCCTCTTTTTATTTCACTCAAATACTTAAAGTCCCAATCATGACTCACTTCTCCAGTTTGAAAACATTTAAATTTTCAGTACTGTATTTTACTAAAAAGGAAAAAGAAAAAGCAAAGGATAGTGACATATGCCTTGGAAGGAGAAATATTGCATTTAATTCTAAGAACTTCCTTCAGATTTTGATAAATAAAGAGAGTGAAAAAAAAGCAATGTAATTTCACTCATAATTCAGCAACTTCTACCTCTGTGTTTCAAAAAGTAAAGATGGTTATGGTGAGCACTCTCCTTGCATGGAAAGCTTTTTGTTTATTGAGCAACTGAATCTTTCCTTTCCTTTTCTTGGTGGATTTTAGAATTTATTGTATTCAGAAGATTAGTAGCAGTAATAGTAATGTGAAATAATGTGATCCAGAGTAGATTACGAGAGAGCAAAATAATTCACATACATAATCTCCAGTAGAAGTCTTTACAGCCAGAGTAAAGATTGCATTTTTTTTCCTTTTGTTGGATTTATAAAATGTACTTGCAGAGTCTTACCATTTTATTATTGTGTTGTAAAGTAGACTGGTAAATCTACAGTTCTAAAACGAGTTATTATGATCATTATTCTGAAAGGCTACTGGGTTTTGGCATCACTGCTTATGAATAGGGACAGTAGTTGCTGTAATGAAAATTTGTCAGTAATATTTTAGAGTGGATCCATACCACACGCTGCTTATTATAAACTTGACTGGTTATATATACTGGCTGTCCACTTGGGAGGAATATAAGAAT
>NW_010125061.1:0-707 GCF_000699245.1 Pterocles gutturalis
CCAAAGATGATGGAGAGTGGTCTAGCATGGTTTAGAATGGTATCTTTCAAAACACACACATGCACACTTCAAGACCAGAGTCTTGTAAATGCATTTCAAGAAACTCTGAAAACAACACTACTTCCACCTGAGTTTTCACAGTGTTTTGCTATTTCCTCCTGCTCCTCCCTTTTCCCATCTCCCTTTAATTTATAAAACTCTTAATGCAGTATGAAAATGTAATTTTCTGTTCATTTGCAACATCGTGGAAGCTGTGCATAAAAAGTGCTCCTATCAGTTAATAAAGGGAAAATCATAACTTACAGAGTTAGGAACAGGTCCATGGTGCAGTTAAAACATTAACCTAACTAGAAATCTTCCCATTTTCATTGGTGAGACTAGAAAGAATTTTTAAAAGATAACAGAAGGAACACTTATGGCATTAGAGAAAATAACTTAAAATATTAAAAAGGTTTGCTTACACTAGGATAGAATCATAGAATCATAGAATGGTTAGGGTTGGAAAGGACCTTACAGACCATCGAGTTCCAACTTCCCTGCCACGGACAGGGACACTTCCTACTAGAGCAGGTTGCTCAAAGCCTCATCCAGCCTGGCCTTGAACACCTCCAGGGATGGGGCATCCACAACTTCCCTGGGCAACCTGTTCCAGTGCCTCACCACTGTCACAGTGAAAATTTTCTTCCTAATAGCTCATCTAAATCTAC
>NW_010125062.1:0-16995 GCF_000699245.1 Pterocles gutturalis
CCCAGGCCATTCTATGATTCTGTGATCTCGGTAGGATGAGATAGATGGCTTTCACCATGGTACCCATGGGACAGTGTGGTGTCCTCAAGCCTGTACAAGAGAGAAAGAAAGAAAACATCGTTTTGCATTAGAGATAGCTGTATTCTCCTTGCACCTGAGAGAGAAAGATGTAAAGCTATGAATGGAACTGAACAGCTGTGATCCATATACTCCATCGTTAATGTATTTTTATATTAAAGCACTTGTTAGGCACAATGTAATTGTATTAAGGTGTGTGGGTCATTCAGGAAGTACTTTACATCTGCTCCTAGGTCATGCACAAATCTCTTCTGAAATGCTGTTTGCCTGTAGGAATAAATGGGAGATGTGAACTGTGTAATTGCTTCCCAGCCATGCTGTCAGGCAGCACCCTCCTTAGCCGTGGAGACATGAGGCACACCTCTTTATTTCTGAGCACCCATCAACGTGAATGCAAACAGATGACACGTAAGCCTCTTGGCTGTGTGCTAAAGAGGTAGTGCTAGAAAAGCACTCCTACTGGAAGTACTGTCTCCAGTGTGCCCTAGCTATTCATTTAGCAGAGTTCGGGGTAAGTGGTATGCTTTACTTTAAATTGATGTGCTTGAAGACTATCTGATTAAGAGCATGTACAGATTTCCTGAATTTTACATTGTGTGTGTGTACACATTTTTATTTGCAGCTCAATGCTTTTTTTTGCTTTTTTTTGGCTTGTGTTTTCATTTATTAATCTCTTTGTGCCTTCTTCCTTCTTCAGTCTCCCCTCCATGAACTCTGTAGCAGCACCATTTGTGCAAGGCCAGTTTGTTCAGAAAGCATATTTCCTATCCTCATACTGCACAGGGGAAATCCTGCATGCCAAGCCAATTTCCTTAATTTATTCAGGAATAACACTGCTATAGTCTTGAATGTTTTATCACACAATAGGGTTGTTATATTTATGTCCTGGAGGCAAAACTACGAGCCTCTTAACACTGATGCCTGTTAATGTGAAAGTACCTTGGACTAGGAAATTGGCATTTGCTTTGCAGAGCATCCCTTCTTAGCAAGCCACGATCTGGATGTGTGTGTATGTGGAGGCATCAGAGCGGCAACCGTACTGGCACAGCCTAAGTGTCCTGTCGGCAATGGAAAAGGCCAGTGGCGTTTTCCCAGCACTTGCCCATAGGCCCCTGTGCTTCTGCGTGCTAGGGGAAGTGCAAAGCCAGAGCTGAATGGGATTCAAGGAGGGGCTTACAAAAGGCAAAAACCCTGGAAGGCTTGATGTGGAGCATAAACTGTCCATCATTGAATTTCTTCAGCCAAGTTCTTAGTCTTAGAAGCAAGATTTGGGAATGATCATTCTCAAATGAATTTAGTTGGGTTTTTTTTTTTGTGACCTGATGAATTCTAATTGTATCATCTCTTTTTTATGATTCTTCCTTTTCTACCTCCCACTTTTCTGATACACAAGGTATAGAAATGTGAAGGAAAGACTGGAAGGTGTGAAGCTATAAAGCCTAACTTTTAAAAAAGTAAAATTGGAAGGAAAAAATTGGATGGTTTTATAGTAACAGGGCCATGACTTTTAAAAACTCCACAGCAGTTTTTGCTATGAATATACTTTGCTGTGAATATATTCTTATTTCTGTCGTATGGAGCTCGATGTGTCTGGGCCCGAGGACTGCAGGTCCTGGAAGTAGAGGGTGGAGATCACTTTTTAAATATTTGTACAGGGAGGAGGACAAGGCTTGAAAGTGCTACGAAACTAGCTCTTTGCATGTCTCCAAGGATAGGCTAACTGTGCAGGGTTTCACAAGAACCACTCCCTGGAGATATTTTAATAATAGATTGACATTGTGGGGTGCAGTGAAAGGTGTGTGCCTTTCAAAAGCCTAAGGAGAAAATTTCCTTCTCAAGCAAATCCTTTAGAAGGCATCTTTATGCCCTTCCTGTGAAGGGCTCCTAGTCCTCTATCAGTTGTTTGCAAATTGTATTTGTTACCAGCCATATGGAGAATTGAGGTTTAAGTGGTACGAATGATGTGGCATGTTTGTCCAAACAGATACTCTACAAATCAGATGTAAGACTAGAAATACTTTTAGTTTTTACTTCCCCAAGGTCTAACCGTGACCTTTTCTTTTTAACCGGAGCTTTCACCCAGTTCTGTGCAGTGGAAGGGTGCAGCTGAACCGTAACAGCTTCTTACAGCTCCGAGTAAGAGCTGCAGCACCCTTTCTTCCTCCGTAAGGTCTTGCACAGGGCGCAAGATTAATTAGCTTTCTTACAACATAAATTAGCAGTGATTAGGCGGCACTGTCATTTGTATCTTTTATTGAAAGTATTTTCTATATACCTATAGGTAGCAAACAAAGTGCCAACCAGACAAGGCAAAGACTTCTGTACAAGTGGGGTAGCATAGCAAAAGGCATGAAGCTAGCTTGTCTTTGTGTCTACGCTGGTCCTAAGATTTGCATTTAAGCCTCTTTAAGCAACAATTAATTTCAGGGTATTGCAGCTGAAAGAACATGTACATAAATAGAGGGGGAGCTCATACGGCCCTTTGCCCTTGGAGAACACCTGAGGGCAAAAGAAACACCATAGAAGACATGGGAGTCTAAATCAAATACAGTCTTTAGTAAAAACCTCCTTGTTTGCTTTTAAAAATATTTTTCACTTTCTTCTAGTGCATTTCAATGAAAAGACCCTTTGTAGAGCTACGAGGTAGGCGCTCTGATTTTACTTATTTTTTTTCCTTCCCCAATAGCGGGGAGGATTTTAAAACCAAAACAAACCCCAAAGAGCTCTTTTGCTGGTAGGTGTGTGTCTAATGGATCAGGATGTCTAATTTATTCTAAAAATGTTTTTATCTCAGTGTGTGGCTGCCTGTTCCGTGTGCTCGCTTGAATATACTGCCCCTTCACACTGCGTGGTGGGTGCAGGCCGGCAGTTGTTGGTGTATTTATGTGAAAAGCTCACTGGTAACTGGTACCGTGGGGGTTTTTGTTTCAATCTTTTACTGTATTGCAAAACTTTGTGTTAGAACACAACAGTGGAAAGTGAATTAGCTGGCTGTGGTGTGGTAGTGAGTGTGAACTCTGTCACCTAAAAGCCCTTTTCTGCAAGGTTTTACTGTCCTTGAGGGCATAATGTAAAATATTCCTTGGCTGGGGAAAGGGAGACTTCAAAAGTGGAAATGGCAAAAAAAATTTCAGGTGCTTTCCTGAAATGGCAATTTCCATTCCAGTTGGAGAGTATCTGGGTGTAAATCTGACTGTTACCTGTGTTTGATTAAGTCCAGCCATGGCTAAGTCGACTAATCACCGTTCTGCCTTATAACCAAGAGCAGTACCAAAATAAACTGAAGCTTTAAAGATAGTTATGGTTTTAGCTTAGTGGTGGTGATTGATGCCCACATACTTGAGATATGGAGTTTGTGCCAAACCTCAGGCTGTGAGTTGCTGTTCAGGAAATGAATTGGTGTTTTGCCATTGATGCAAACTACTGCAGTGTTCGACTTGAAAGGAATAATTTTATGTAGTTCAAGCTACAAATAGTTCCAAAAATACTTATTTACAGTTGAAACAGCAGATTTTACTTTTTTGTTGTTTTTATTTCATCATTATCTTATTTTTTGTATTTGGTATCTATTTCCTTCCTTCATAAGAGGCAATTTAATGCCAGTTTTATGTTGCTTTTAGAATGGTTATTTTAGGCTTATCTTTTCATGTTCATTTCTTTGAAAACAACATAAGGCAGCTCTCTGCTGTTTGTTTTGGGGGAAGAGAGGCTCAGTAGCTACTCAACATGAAAGTACTATTGCACGTACTGCATCATTCTCTCTAGTATATATGAAATTTGCCAGTGATCTTTGTTATACGTTCTAGCTGTTACTGCACTTTGATCAGGCTATAGGTTACTTTTTCGAAGGCACAAAAAGGAGAGAGAAATTTCTTAAATGCATAGGGGCCACGGGAAAGTGTGTGTGTTATTTAATGGCAATTCAGAATCAAGATTTAGTATAAATTATTAACTAGCATCGTGATAAAAACTTGGAAAACTTTAAAAATTGGTCCTCTAAACAAAAAACACAGCAAAACCACCAACAAAATGTTGCTTGTTTATTTTTCTTCCTGGTATGAAAAAACTTTTTCAAGACTGAAAAATGGCTATTAATAAAAATGACAATCATTTTCTATTTAAATATAGTGGGCAGTCTGGAAATTTTTTTTTGGCATATGTTAATAATGTCACAGCGGATGTGAGGTCAGAATTGCATTGATGGTACATTTAAGTAGCTTTTGCCAGCTTCCATGAAGATTAAAAACAGTTCTGCAGTTTGTGTTCCGGATATCTGGCATACTTTGACGCTGATTTTTCAGTCTTTCCTGCAGAAGTTAAAAGTGTGTTTCTTTTCTTTGTAATATGAGGAATGTGGTAAAATTAACCCTGCATTTTTTTCAGTGAAGCTGAATTTGATACTGATAATTGAGAGTTTAAGGTGCAGCCAGTGTGAAAGAGTACAGAACTGGTCCCACTGCTGGATGCTTTGTAGTTCAAATAATGATTTGCATTTTAAACATTTGACAAAAGAAGCCTTGTCAGAGTTGTTTACTAATGAATCCTGTTTGCTTTGCTTTTTAAGGTGTCTCCTGAATTCTCACTATGTCTGATGGGGACTATGATTACCTCATAAAATTTCTAGCACTTGGTGATTCTGGAGTAGGAAAGACCAGCCTCCTTTACCAATATACAGATGGCAAATTTAATTCCAAATTTATCACAACGGTGGGCATTGACTTTCGGGAAAAGAGAGTGGTGAGTTTTCACAAACTGTGTGCTACTTTAAAACAGTATTTGTCTTGGTAATGGCTAGAATCTATTTGTAAAAAAAATTCTAACCTGCTGATCCATATGTGTAGGCATGCAGTCAGTAGTTAACTGTGTACTTCATCTTGTGACAAAGAAGGGATCCCATTTTACCTGGTTATTTACCAGAGAAGTGTGAAACATAAGGTAGGGTGTGTTTTGTTTTGTTTTTGTTTTTTTTAAACCCCATAATCATTATTCAAGTAGGCAGACTTTTGACATGAAGCTGAGCATTGCATTATGATAACCAATTGGATGCTAGTCCTTAACTGCACTGAGAAATTAAGCCAACACACATTTTTTTCAGTCCTTCTTATGTAGAATTATGAAATGCCTTTCAGTGTAGTCTGATGACTTCCCAAGTGTTCACAAATCTGGATGCCCCTGGGCATTGTGCAGACTGGCTTTTGATGCATGATGTGCACCACAGTAGTGGAAGGAGTAAATATCTTAGTGAAATGGGAAACTAGTCTCTTGGATAGGTTAGTATTCCTTTTGTGGGATAGTAAACATGGTGGGTTTACTTGATCAGCATATTTGATAACTTGGGATAAGATTTAGGTTTCAGAACCTGAATCATATAATGAACAAATTCAGCAAGCTCCTGTATCTCTAAAGAGAATGTTTTTAGCTTTGGTAATCTTAGGTACAATGATAACTGAAGGTAAAGAAGACAACCTAACATGAAGTGTTCTAAACAAGAAATTATTCTATTTTTATCTGATCCTTCCAAAGCTGACAGATGCCTTTATTTGTATTTTCAACTCTTCAGCTTTTATTATATCATGCAATTTCTGCTTTTTAAGCTGTGATAAGGTCTACCCTCAGCTCTTTTTCACCAATCTTTTAGCAGCTAAGAAGAGATGTCTGTATGAGTATATTCTGTTTGCTAATGAGGTTCTGTTAGTGGTACACATTTATTGACACATTGCATGAACCAATTGTTGCTTTCTTATAATTACATTTTAATTTTAACATGATACAAGACAATAGCAAAAAAAACCAGAAAATCAAAATACTAAAATTAAGCTTGCCTAATTAAACTCAATGGCCACTAAATATCTTCTGGAGTCCATAGTCTATTGGATACTGTTTTTCCAGTTTCACTGTTACCCTTATTTTTATCTATTCTATGGATGCAAAATTGAAATGCAACCCATGTTACTTTTGTCCTATAAAGTGCAGGGATTGAGTTGTAGTTGGGATCTTCGCATTGGCAATGCTAGTTTTGCTGCATTTTAATGACTTTAAATGTCGGTTATTTTGTGTTCCATAGAGGCTGTACTGCCAACACTCAGTCTTGCAAATTTACCTTTTACAGGTGTATAGACCCAATGGGCCAGATGGCGTTGGTGGCAGAGGACAGAGGATACATCTCCAGCTCTGGGATACTGCAGGGCAGGAAAGGTATGTTCTGCCCCCCCACCTAGCAAATGAGGCAGTTGTCATCATGCAACTGAGTACATGAATTCTCTTTATTCATTGTTACATCTTAATTGTATGACTCAAGATGGGAAAGTGCACTTTAATTTTAACAGTGATGGAAAGTTTCCTATGAATACTAATTAAATTACAGCTGTAATTTACAACTGTAGAGCATTCAAACTGTAATAGTTGCTTTTTGTCTTTTGGAAACTTTCAGTTTATTATTTCATAGCCAATGCACATAGATATTTTTAAAGCTTTTCTTTTCAGTTTTCTTAAATTTCTGTAAATATATTTATAAGTTTTATATGTATGGTCTTGGGAAAGTCAGACAGGTGAAATAATGTCAAAGGATTCTTTTCTATTTGTCTGTCAAAAGACTAACATCCTAGTGGTTGATAATGTTAAAATCAAGAACTGATGTGTATAGAGGACAAATTTCTGTTTGAAGTTTGAATTTCTGTCTTATTTTAATTTCTGAATCTTCATCAAGTCATCTTTTATAGTAGAAGACACTATCTAAAGCTCTCATGCTCAAGTGAAATGTCTCCTTGTCTTCCCTAGACCTTGATTTGGCCAAAGTAATGGTAGCAATTCTTGTTATCTAATCCCTACATCAGCAAAACAATTATTATGAATATTTTGTTCTAGTTAATTCAGTCTTAAGTTACCGCAGTTTTATGACTGTATGCAATTATATTTTCAAAGTAACTTGTCAGATGAGCCAGCTAATTTCACTTCGCTGGTCTAGGTTTCGTAGCTTGACAACGGCTTTCTTCAGAGATGCCATGGGGTTTCTTCTGCTCTTTGATCTGACGAATGAGCAAAGTTTTCTGAATGTCAGGAACTGGATAAGTATGGCATTTCTTTATTCTTTCTTTTTTCTTTCTTTCTTCTTTCTTTCTTTGCATGGGCAGGGAGGGGCCTATGTATGTAAACATGGAGTCTCACTGAGAAACAGAACTGAACGTACTGGGTTTTATAGCTTGGTAAAAGAAAGTAAATGTTGCGTTCATAACTGTAATAGCTGTTAGTGGTGGCTTCTAGCACTTACCTGAAATTCGGCTTTGCCTACTGAACTTGAATCTCAACCTGTATAAAAGCAAGCTGAGAGAACATCATATCCTGGACTCTGGTGATATTAGGTAATTTAAGTGTCTGGAAAGCCTATGCAAAACTCTATTTTGGCTCACCCAAAGCTTTGTCAGCAAAACTTAATGGAAGGCAAATGTTACTAGGCTGGTATATCTGGGTGAAGGAGTCCCAAACTGCATCATTGGCCAGGAGAGGGAATTATATCCTCTCCTGGCAGCTCATTGAAGATGCTTGGTGCGTGTAACTCCTTAAGCTACAAATACACAGCTTCTGTGCTAACTTTGTTAGGCTTCTGCTCCCCTGGCTTATTCCCTGGTTTTTTCACTGGGTACATGATCGTGGATGTCTATCTGTTCTCCTGTGTGTAATAGCAGAAGTCCTGTGAGATAACAGAGGACATACTTGTTTTCTGTTTTTCAAAGTATTGCTTTCCTGAAGGACTTTGTGTCTCCTGAAATGTGGTAGTCTTCTTAGTGAGCTTTATGTGTGACAGTAAGTTGTGACCCCTGTTCATGTTGTTGCTGTTAGGTCAGCTACAAATGCATGCATATTGTGAAAACCCTGACATTGTGCTATGTGGAAACAAGAGTGACCTGGAAGACCAAAGAATGGTGAAAGAAGAAGAGGCTAAAGAACTTGCAGAAAAATATGGGTACGTAACTTCCTTCCAGTTATTGCTGTGGTTAAAGCAGAATGAAATGTTTTCTGTAATGCTTTTTCTGTATACGGAAGGTTATTGTGAGAATAAGCGTTTTAGACTGCTTAACTGCCTGGTATGATATCCTTTTTTCTGACGGAGATTAACGTTTTCTGCATTGCCTAAAAATCCATACTAAGTATTGTAATAATCTTGCACTGGATATTGGTTAATCATCTTCTTTCCTTGGCAGTAAACAAAGTAAATTTTCACAAACATTCTGGAAAAGAGAGAATTTAGCTGGAGAGGCAGGGGAATGATGGGGTCTAATTCTTTGCTCTTCCCTGTGCTGAGGCTTTCTGTGGGGCCCGGAAAACCAAGGTCTCCTACAGAGTGAAATCCAAAAGAGCATTTGGTGAGGTCATGAGCGTCGCATCAGATCTGAGGGAAAACAAAAATAATACCAAGCAATTATATCCTATTTTACAAGCTAAGTTGTTTTACCGAAGTTTGTTGTAGGGTAGCTGTTGTCTCTGGCATGGCCAGGGAAGCATGTGGCCTCAGTTTCTCTGAAAGCCTTGGGACCCATTCACCGACATCTGGACAGCCTGCTTCCACAGTGCTCGGTTCTCGCAGAAGAGCAGTTCTGGTCCAGACCACGGTTCCCCTGTTCTCTGCCCCTTCTCCCCAGTCAATCTTCCCTCAACTGTTCAAGCAATTTTGTTAGTGCTGTACCTTAGTGTATTCTTAGTGACTCAGCCTCAAAGGGGTCAAAAGTGTTTTCTTGCAGGCATCTCCACTCTCGGAGGCTCCCAGGGAGTCTGAAAACCGAGTCAGACCAGCAGAAAGACAGGATAGCCTTGCCCTTCGCCTTCCCTACAGGCACAGGTCATGTGTCCTTAAGGGAACTACGTGAAATATTTGTTCGTATCCCATACTAATTAATCCCATAGTACTCGTATACTCCCTTAACTCTTCCGTGGGTCTCATCTCTGCATTATGTTTGCATTTCAGTGTGGATCAGAAGTGCACTTCTGAAGCAAATCTGATCTATATATTGTGGTTTGATTCACATAGTGGAGCGGCTTTCTGGCATGTGTACTGGATTCCTTTTCAACTGAAAACTAAACTAGATGATGTGCTCCAACCAGTAATCTGCATTCACTCTGAGGGACTAGGTTAGAGCTGGTCCAAAGAAAAGCCCTCAAAACATGCATGGTGTGAACACTAGGTCCTCTGTGCTGACTGCCCTGTTCTGCAGGTCTGGGCCTGTTGTGTTTCCTATCACATAGTCACAAACCTGCTTTCCTTGACCTTTAAGAGTCATTAGAGGCAAATCAGAAGCAAACCGTCTATTAGAGACAAACGGGTTTAGTTAAATATTACGTTCTTACTTTTTCCTTCTGTGAAAATGCTTGGTTGAATTCCACGTCTCACAGACAACAGCAAGTGCACTTGGTACTTCCACCAGCTGCTTGTGAAGGAGCAAAAAACAGCAGCAGGTAGCATGTAGCCATTTCTTAAACGTTGGAAAGGGATCTCTCTGTATGAGACTTCACCTTCTGGAAATAATTTATGAAATGTTTATCTTTGTGGATGAAAATGCCAACAGAATTTAGGAATAGGCAGTTAAAAGTCAAAGCTGTAGATTGCGTTCAATCTGTAGGCAGTTACAAAGTTCTCTGCCCTGTAGAAGTGAGACAGGATAGCTGCTTTCTTTGAAAGTCAGTTATTTTCCCAAATGCTCCTGAAGAGAAGCAAGATAAATCCTGCTACAGCAAACAGTCTTCTGGTAACGAAAGTGTGAGATAGTGAATATCCTCTTTGTGTGGAAAGGCCTTTTACTGGTAAGTGAGATGTATTTTGAAAACAGTTGCAGGAGACCCACACACTGGAGACGGTAATACAATATTTTTGATCGCTCATTGAATCTTGCAAGTTATGTAAGAAATACATAAAATTATGAAGCGATTGTTTCAGTCATTGTTGGGGAGTAACACTGACGTAGCCACCGCAGCACCACCCAGTGGGGAGCACTGAGCGCGGGTCACAAGCCCACAGACTGGCCATTGAAACATCCTGGCCCACAGGGGTAACGAAAACTAGCAATGTATTTTCAGTACCAAGGTGCCCAGAAACCTTTTTTAACAAAGATATAGATGGTATGAGTGGGAATTTTTTTTTTTTTGGGGGGGGGGTATGTAAGAGAGTTTATAGTTGAGGTGTCAACAGAGGAAACAGTCATCTTTTGTAGCGGTAAGAGTACCACATTAGGAATCTTTACTGTCTTGCCTGCAGGGGAACATCCATACCAGCATTCTCTCTCTTGCAGTGACACCCTAGCTGATGTAGACAGAAATCAGTATGGAGAATACCTGTGCACACAAGGCCATGTAAAGTAATTGCATCTCTTGGGAACAGAGCTGAAAAAAACAGACCTTGGGACCCTAACTTTGGGAACTCGTACTGACCAGTGTGTCTGTAAATTATGGACTCCATGGTGTAAATTGAACCTTGGCCTTCTTCCCTCACTACAGAGTCAGCCATTTCATTAATTTATTTTGCATTTCAGACCACTGACCACTTTCTGCTATGGAGCAGTAGTAGCAGCATTTGTGGGATTTCTAAGGATGTGGCAGCAGTCATGTATTGGTTTTGCTCCTATGAATATAAATGGTGTGATTTAAGTTTGTGGGTTTTGTCTTCTGCAGAATACCATATTTTGAAACCAGTGCAGCTAATGGGAATAATGTAAGCAAAGCCATTGAAACTCTGCTTGACCTCATTATGAAGCGCATGGAACGGTGTGTGGATAAATCCTGGATCCCAGAAGGAGTAGTGCGCTCAAATGGGCACAGCTCTACAGAACAACTGAATGAGGAGCAAGAAAAAGGCAAATGTGGCTGTTAACTCAGTTACAGTTAAGTTTAATGTATATGCTAAAGTATAGTACAGTTGCAGCTTACCTGATTAATTTATGGACAAATCACATTGTGTAGTTATTTAATGAGCTATATTAATTCTTTATATTACTTTTGGGTTTTTTTTCCTCTCAAACAAAATTGACCTTTGCTTGCAAGGTATGCAGGTTATTAGTGAGGGGACAGAGATTTAATCTGGTGTAGCACTGGGTATTCCTTTAATTCTCTACTTTGGAGGGAACAGAAGGAGAATAATTTTCATTACCAAATTTAGAAACATCTCTCTGTATGGACAATGAGAAAGGGTTGGCTTCTGAATTGGAGGAGTTTCAGTTGCCCTTTGAAGGCTCTATCAACTACACAGACTAGGCATTAGATTAGATATTGTGACAGCTCTTATTCCCTACTAACAGCAAGCTTACCAGCATGGTTCTTGGTTTTGAACAGAAACATTTAATCACTTCATCAACCAATAACAATCTTAAAATGCAAACCCTGTGTTTCACACAAAAACTTGTGAATACCTTTTCCTTGCTTTAAAGCCATCAGTTTTTAGTGATGAAAACCCAAAGCTATTCTATATGGAATACAAAACTACAGAGAAGCACAAGGGTGCATATGTAGAGCACTTTGAGTATGTCATTAAATTGAACATGTAAACTGCAACTGTACTATATAAAATATATCCATCACAGCCTATGAGACCTCCTGACATTATCCGAATTTTTAGAACGTGCATATACATATATTTATCTGTAAATGGCATAACTGTACATCTGTTGTTACGTTTTGTTTGTTACCGCTCATGCTTTAACAGGAATCTAGGGCAACCTAGATGTCAGCAAAATTTCATCTGAGCTAGTGCTTGGCACTGAATTTGTTTTACCAAACATGGATTTGGAACGTTTCTTGAAATTTGGATTGAAAAATGAATTACTTCCTTCTGGCGACATGCAGCTAAAATACCAGTTCTGTCTAGATCAGTATTTCCATAAATTTATAATGCTTATTTTATTCTGCCAACCTTTTGTGTCCTGTGCATCTTGGTTATCGGATATTCATTTATGGCTTGTTCATTTCCTTTAGGTCATATTTAAAAAAGAACAGAGTTGCTTTTCTCTTCTCCCCCCTATGGATCACATAAATGTCAACTTTGGTTTCAGTGGATCATGTTACTCTTTGATAATTTTTATTTATTCATTCAACCTAAGGAACAATCAGTATTTTTTGGATCTCTTTTCCAGGCTGATTTATAAGATGTGCCTACCAAATTGTTTTCTACCCTGGCGGAGGTTGTATAACTCTAAAGTATTGCCAATTAAAGTCGTAACATGCCAAACTGAGTCTTTGAACAGACTTTCCACAGCAGCTTGTTTACAGAACTCCAAAGCTATTACTTCTTTAGAAATTATGTATTTATTTATTTAAATATTCTGACAACTGCACTTTCAGGCAAATGCTGATACCAGTTGTGAATATGAACTGCAGCCTAACAAATTTTTGAAGGACCAAAAATCTTGCTAGAATAGTAGCTAATAAAAAAAAAAAATTGCTGTGGCCTCTGGTTATATTAATAATGCAAGAATAAGTGCTAAAACTTGGTTGTTAAAATATTTTACAAAGTAATGCATTGTTCTTTAACAAACACAACATGTAAATATTAGATTTTTATCACAGCCTACACAGAATGTTTTTAAAAGTGCAATATAATTTGACTGCTCTGGGGCTAGGACAGAGATTAAAGCAATTTATATTGAATAAATATAGGATTTTTTTCTACTATACAACACCAAGATTCTAAAATGCTTGTGGACCGGAGTTACTGTAGTTTAACTCAGAGTGCCTTTTGAAGTTACCATCATGTTTCTGACCAGTAGAGTATACTCTACTGTAGGACACAATATATTTCAATGTACTTCACTGTCTGAATTTCTTTTATTGTGACTCTTTGCTTTTCAGAGGGTTGCAGTGGAACTTTGCCATGCATTAACTTTAATGGGAGTTCTTGTGTTTATAGCCCCATCCTGTTCCTGAAAACAGTAAGGATTATTGCAACCAACTACTGAGCTAAGTGACTACTGAAATGGTGTAAAAATATTTCCTTCTGAATACTTATGTTTAGATTGGATATTAAATACTGAAATTGTCATATTTTTGTCATGCATATTATATGTGACTATTTACTGTATAAGGACAGTCTACATAAAATTGCTTTGATGTCAGCCTTTGAAATGTGTCATAAGATTTGTCTGTTTGAATTACTCTGTGACAAAACTTATGTTCCCTTTTTAGCTCTCATGATAAATCATGGTAGATGCTTCTTGACAGTGAATTACATTATTCTTGCTAGTCTAGCACTGGTTTTAAAAACCAAACAAATAAAGAAGAACTCTCATGTGATGAGAAACTGTTATGTCAAGAAAAGTTGTTTCCATCCAGACAAAAATGTTGATGTGTAATGGAACAAAGTTTTGGAAAGGATTTCCATTATGGTGCTTTGTCCCAGGATTTCTTACTAATCTAAAACAGTTAAACATTGCTGATCTGATATTTGTCAGCATTTGTTGAACTGAATTGTAACATTTCCTGTTGTCTCAGCTCGGTATCATTCTGTGTCCTTCTGCGTGGTCCCTACGTGTTATGGTTTTTTCAGTTCAAATGCCTCTAGGTTCTCTTCTGTGGCCTAGGTACTTCTTGATGTTACCCTCTGGCACTGACCAAACCAGTCGGATGGGGGTCTGATGCATCCTGGGTGATGCCAGAAGGAGCTCAAACCCATAAAAGAAAATAGAGGCAACACTTTTGTATTCATAAGACATTCAGAAAGCTGCTAATGTGAGCATGTAGCATGTTCAGGGCAAAGGGAATCAAGCAATACATTTTGTAAAATCTACTGCTTCTAAAAAGGTAAGGAGCGTGATTTTTCATGCTGTTTCCATCAGGAGCAGTGTACATTAGCAGGTAAATTATGATATGCTGGAGGGCATGGCTGTTACTCGGAGGTTCCTGGACAGGCAAGAGAAATGAGCTGAACTAAACCCCATTAGGTTTAACAAGGATAAGTGTGACTGGGTATTCCATCTGGGTTGGAATAACCCCATGCAGTAGTACTGGCTGAAAAGACATTTTGCAGAAAAGGGGATGGACATTTTGTTCAAAAGCAGGTTGGCCAGGAGCCAGAAGTGTGCCCTCATGGCAAAGGCAGCCAACTGCATTGGGAGCTGCATTAGTAAAATGAAGCCAGCAGGTTGAGGAGGTAAGTGTTCTTTTATATTCAGTAACTGTAAGACTGCATCTGGAGTTCTGTGTCCTGTTTTGGACACCCCAGGAGAAGAAGCATTGACACAGTGGAGAGTCCAGCAGATGCCACCAAGATCAAGGGCTGGAGCACAAGGGGTAGGAGGAGAGAGAACTGGGTTTGCTTAGCTTTAAGAAGAGAAAGCTAAGGGAGACCTTTCTCCTGTCTTGAACTGTCTAATGGGAGGTACAGAGAAGATGGAGCCAGACCTTTCTCAGAGGGCACAGGGACAGGAAAGAAGCAGCACAGAAAAGCTGATGTATAGAAAATTCTGACTAGACATTTAGGAAAAAATTATCATGATACAAGTAGTCAGAAATTGGAACAGGAGTCGAGGGAGGTTATGGAATCCATATCCTTGAAGACACTAAAAACTCAACTGGATGTGGCCCTGAGCCACCTGGTGTAATTTGTCCTGCTTTGAGCAGGACTTTGATCTAGATGACCTCCAGAAGTGTCTTCCAACAGACATGACTATATGCTCCATTAACTTGATCCTACAAGTGCACATGCCTGACAGTTGTCAGT
Source organism: Pterocles gutturalis (assembly GCF_000699245.1). NCBI lineage: Eukaryota > Metazoa > Chordata > Aves > Pterocliformes > Pteroclidae > Pterocles > Pterocles gutturalis. The sequence goes on from NW_010125062.1 coordinate 14,771, forward strand.
CCCTTTATATGATTGTATGTGACAGTTCTTTTACTTCTGTTGGGAAACTTGGACGAGTATGAGCAGACCAAGAGCCTTGTTATGAGTTCAAGGTATTGAGTTGAGATGCTTGGTGGAACAATTCTTGCTGTGGTAATCTGTGTCAAAAATCAAACACATGAGCCAGTTAGTTTTCTGCAAAACCTCTTCCAGTGAGGCTGTTTTTCAGTTGGATACCTAATTCTGTCTGTGAATAACTGTTAATGGAGTAAAAGTAATTATTCTTTTTTGATAATTAATCTGGGTTCTGGCTCCAGCAGCCTTCAATCTATATTGCCTTTTAGGTCAGGAATAAGCACTTCCAATCCACAATACAATGCCTTGTACTTGAAGAGATTAGTGCCTTGATACAAAAAAAGGAAGGGAAGAAAATCCAACTGTAAATGCTTGTAGTATCACTGTGCTCTCACATCCCGTCTGTCTGCTGGAGGCATTGGTGACACTCTGTAATTCACAGTGTTTAAATTGTAGAAGCCACCAAAGACTTCACAGTACAGTACTCTGCCAGGAAAAAGCCATCTTCAGTGAAATAAATACAGCCCATGGGGAAAAAAGTCATAGGGGCAGGAAACTCAAAGTAATCAAACTGAAAAAGGAGGATTGCAACTGCATATGCCAAAGCACAGCAGCCTTAGACCTAAGCAAACTTGTTTAGCATTTGGTTTTGCCTCTAGCTGTAAACTTGGTGTCTTCGTAGCTTCCCTCATAAAATGGCTTTGTGTACATGTCTCTACCATTTCCTCTTACCAGCTGGGTTGCCATCTTCTGCCACAGGCACAGAGCCTTCCCTCCGGCATGCAGCATGAGACTACCATCCTGTACAGTCCTGTCTTGCTCCGTGTCTCTGAGTCAGTCTGGAGCTGCTGTTCCTTAGGGCCGGTGGTGCGTACGAGTCACCAGTCATATGCTCTAGCCTGTCTCTCCTGCAATAGGATGTGGCTGAGGTCTGGTTTTCAAAAAGATTGGAGACAAGTTCTGTGCTGATAAGCTTAGTGACTCTACTGTGCTAAAGCAATTTTTTTTTTCTTCCTTACATCTTTCTTAATGTAGCCCCACGCTGACTGCCTTTTTGTTGCTCTAGAAACCAGAGAGCAAAAACTGCCCTGAAGGCACACACAATTCAACACATGGATTTTTCACCAAATACTCAGATAGTTAATGTATTTTAAATGGAGAAGCAGGAGTTGTGATGGTAAGGCCTTATGTGGTGAGGAAGAGCTCAGACTCTGAGCTGGTGCAGCATCCTACGACTGAAGAACAGAGAGAAGACCCTCTCCAATTCCAAACGATTCAGGAAGGCACAGGGCCTGGCGTTTAGGTCCTTTCACAACAGCTAACCCTGCAGGAGGGGGAACAGAAGGAGTAACAGGTTCCTTAATGTGCAGAGCCGTTGGTTTCAGACTACTTCAAATGTTGCCTTAAAAATTAATTCCCCTGTAGAAGACTTGGATCTTACAAATATGGAAACAGAGCAGAAAGTGGTTTGCCTCAATTCTCGAGTAAATCAGCTGTAGATTTAAAAAGCTATGTCAGACTCCCTTTCCTTTGGTTCCTGTCTCTATGCTTACACTAATACTGAGACATTTCAGTTTCATTCATTTTTTCACACTTAGAACAAAATTTTGCATTTATAATAAGCCAGAGGGGATCAAACACAAGCTGATCACAAAATCTTTTAATTTGTATTGAATTTCCATACTAGGATATGAATGTATGTTTCAGGGGAGTAGAGAGTCATTGCAGGAAGAGAAAAATCAGCTTACTTTTGAAGATGCACTATTGTCTAATAGTTCATCCTAACTTTGTTTCTGTCTATGACTTGTTTGTTTGTTTTTAATACTTTCGTGAGCATGAGTATCTCCGTGGTGGAATCAGGGATGGAGCGTGCTCTTGCTGTGATGGGTTGCAGTGAGCACACCCGGGGCTGATGTTTCTGTCTGGTGAGCGAATGCAGTGTGTTTGTGTTTTCTGGCAGATTCCTGGTTTTGTAGATGTTCTCCCCTTTTCCCCCAGTAGCCTGGGTCATGATTTAGAAACTGTGGCTCTGATCAGCCAGTAGCTGGAGCTTTCCTACAGCTTCAGAGAGACGCAAACCGCATCCTCAGCAGTGTTTGGCTGGTGGCCTTGTGTCCCCGTTTATTTTTGGAGCAATAATCTCTTCCCCATTTTATATAAATGACTGATGG
>NW_010125063.1:0-5441 GCF_000699245.1 Pterocles gutturalis
GCAGCGCCGCCTCTCCTGAGCAGCCCCTGCCCTACCCTGCCTTCCCCGCACCGCGGGGCCGCCAGCAGCGACGAGAGAAGGAGATGTTCAAAGCGATGTCGCTCCCGTTGCCGGCTCTACCCTGGTTTTTGCGTCAGACTCGTTTGGGCTTCTGGTCCGAGTTCAGCTGCTCGCTCTGACTGCGTGGTGCAATTACCCTTTCTTCTCAAACTGATTCCTCTCAGCAAAACAGAAGGACACTTAGGTAGGTTAAGTTTTCTAGAACCTAGTGCCCTTTCAGCTTGTCACATCAAACAGCCGGGAGATGCATACCAGACTTGGAAGGTTAATGGGTCTAGAATGAATATTGAAAAACAAAGTCAATTACAGTCCGTATTTCTATCCATAGCTAAAATATTTCTGAATGCCTGGGTCTAAATGCTGCAGTGAGTACCCTCTTTCTGTAACCAAAGTGCAACTCTATAAATGATGAGCAGTAGTTTTGTCCTTTTTCATAGGTGAGATCAGTCTTGTCCATCCACAGAACTGTCTTCTGCAGAAAGCATTTTCTACACACGCATTAAATAGTGAAAGAGGCAGTTAAAGGTTATTTTTAGGAGAGTAGCTGATGACAAAGGAAAGCTTGTGGGAAGAACTCTGAACACTGAAGGTGGGGTGGGAGGAAACATCATAATGCTCTTCACATAAAAGTAGGACTGGAAGGGACCTTGCGAGGTCATCTCCTCCATGGCTCTGCCCCAAGGCACAATCAACTCCATCTATGTCATTTTTGACAAGTGTTTGTCTAACCCATTCTGAAGTCCTCCAGCAGTAGCACCACTACAGCCTCCTCAGGCAATCTGTTCTGACTTGCAGTTACAAACTTTTCCTTAATGTTTAATCTGAATCTTCCTTGCTGTGATTTCGGAGTATTACATTAGCCCCCAAAGAGAGAGTAAGCAGAGTACTCCCCTCAGTCTTTACACAGTTAAAGCCCACTTCCAGATACTGTTCCCTAGGCACTCCAGGACATCTCCACAGCTGTCTCTTAGTGCTCTCATCAGGACTGTCTTCAACTGATCTGTATCTTTCTTAAAGCACAATGTCCAAATCTGGATGTAATAGGCTACTTGGGACCTTACAAATGTTTATAAGAGAAGGATAATTGTGCATGCGTATACACTTCCCATGCTTCCATGTGGAGTGAAAGCTTTGTCTGTAACAACAGTACACTGTTAACTAATAACAATTTTATGATACAATTTAAACTCTGTTTGATTTTGTTTCCCTCAAACTACCACCTAACTCATTGTTCCTATTTCTATCACTGCAGCTGAATACGTCTCCCTTTTGCACTCTGATGAATATAATCGGGTTTTTTTACACAATGTTTATCCAGTTTGTCAAAATCACTTTGAATTTAAGCCTGTTTTCCACTGTCATATACAAATTTAATAAACAATTTCTATTCTGTAACCCAGATTGTTAACAAGAACTGTAACATATTCAAATGCAGGACAGATCCATGTGGAGCTCTGTAGAATGTATCCTCCCACATTGGAGAGTGAGCCATTGATACTTTACTCTCTTTGTAGTTTGCAGACAGCTTCGTACCCATCTTGATAGTTGCAAGACCTACATAAACTATTCTTGCTTAGAAGCATGTCACATACAAGGCTTTGCTCTGTCACCTTAATGACAAAGGATATACTTAATTATTTTCTTTTCACCCCTGCCGGGCTATAAGGACGTCATGGAAGATTACCACAGGGACTATGCAAGAAGTTACACTTTTTAATTGTTGCAGCTAACCAAGAAGGTATTCAGTTCAACAAAAATTAAAAATTTGGGGTTAGTATTCAAGACCTGAATCCAGCAAAAGTTTAGAAGTATTCGCAAAACCGAAGAGCATTGATCTTGTCAGAAATTCCATTTACTTTTTTAGCTCATCATCCAGAGTTAGGGAACTTAACCAGCATATAGAAGATTTTGATTCAGCTGCCTTTTTGTCTGAAGAGATTCAGCCCTGATGTTCTTCCACTCAGTTCGAGAAGCATAATAGCATAATAGCTAGAACCATCCTAAGTATAGAAATGTTTGCTATGAGATCGTATAATAATTGTATAGAAAAAGTAGGACTAGTGTCAGGAAATATTTAGGAGATGCTGCATACTGGCATTCCACAGCATTCTGGTTAAGACCCTCTCTGGAGGTCGAAGTGAGAGCAGGCGTTCACTCTCAGGAGATGAAATTCAATTTAATTTCCTGAATCCTGAGAATGATTTTGTAGTAAGAGTCATAGTCCACAACTGGCAAATTCATATCTGCTTTGTAAACAATAAAGGCACATTTTTCAGCAAATAATTTTTTTCACACAGTCATAAGCCATGTAAACCTAGTAAGAACTGCAGAATTTTTAAGAGGCTAAGGTAGTTTAAAGGAAGGAAAAGGAAAAAAAAAAAAAAGTCTCACTGTTCTGTGAGTTAAAAGCTGCAAACACACATCAAGGCATGTGGCAGTAACGTACTCTCGCCTGAGAAGATCTTTTAGTAGAGCTGCAGAATATATGGTTTCTTCAGTGGGAATACATTCAAACCTTCAAGTACTTTTTGAAATCTCAAGCCATATGTGAAAAAGAATGAAAGATGTACATTCTGAAACTGCACACCTTGACACCAGAATTTAGTATATTGGCGACATATTTTCATTTCTGCTGCCAAAACATTCTCCTTAGTCTAAAGGTCCACCAAGATTTCTGATATGACCTAGGACAGAAAAATCAGAGCAGAGCGTAGAACACCCTAGCAGGGATGAGAGCTACCAATCAAGATGACTACAAGAAGTTGTTCAGTCATGCATTTCAAACCTAGAAGGTGAACTCAGACAGCCTGTGAGGTAAATTCTTTGAGATCACAGCTTTATGTATAGAGTTACTCAAAAGAGACTCCAGCTCATGGCTAATCAATACTCCGTGCAGGAAAGCCACTACTCAGTGCATATATATGGCAGGAGCCAAATGCTGCACTAATGTGAAAGATAAAGGACCCAGTTTCCTGTTCACTCTTCCAACCAGCAGAGGCTGATGTCCTCTAAACAGAGAATGAATCTAGTAAAATTATGATTAACCGTCTGTAACATTGCTGTATAAAAGAGTGAGTAAAGGTAATGGAATGGGAGTTTGCTTGGATTACAGTATTTATCTCCAGGTAACCCGGGATGTAGAAGTGACTGGGTCTGTTCCCATGTCACTCTCAAAGGCAAGAACAAGGACAAAGGGGTCTGTTCTTCTACTAGTATAACACAGATCTGAAATGGAATTGCAAACAATTGGCCATTCTGGCATTTAGGGGACTGACATGCTTTTATCATGGCTGGTTTTCATCCTCAGACCTCCAAGGGTCTCTCACAGCACCTCACACTCTCTCTCTGTATCACTTGTGTTACGATTGACCAAAACCTCAGGCAAAGGCATGACGCTGGTAGCGTGCTAGAAATAGAAATGGAAATTCAATGTGATAGGAAAGTACACTTTTCGAAAAGTTCAAAATCCAAGATCCTCCGGACTCCCACAGAGAACATATATTTTCAATGTATTCTGCAGAGAAAAGTTTCAATGTATTCACCTCAAAAACTGAAATGCTCGTGTAGACTCTGGCTATAAATAACAATGGTGTAACAGTTTTTTATTGACCTTCTGTTTCTAGGTCATTTTGGCCTCCTCTGTCTCCAGTTTTTTTGCTAAGTTTCAAAATCATCATCACATATTTGTACTGCTGCTAACTATGGAAATACTTTTTCTAAGTTTCAGTCATTGGGTTTTTCTTAGAATCAAACTCTTGCTCTCAAAGTTAACTGAGAATTTAATCTGAAAGGGAAAGCTAGGAGCCCTCCTACTCATGCAGGAAATACAGAAGTTCCATCCCCAGAGAGAAACTCAAGAGAAGTTCCTTTTATCAAGATTTTTTGGATTATGACTCGTATTTTTTAAATTATTAGGTTTGGCAACATTGCAGAGAGCCAGAACACTTACTTAAGAAATATACTACAAACATTTCTTAAAATTTAAGTAGTTATAAATCTGAAAACCTCTTCTTTTTAGCTGGTGAGGATTTTCTAGTTGTAATACACTTAAAGGTCCATTACCTTAAAAAAAAATGTTAATAGCAATGAAAAGAACTAATTTGTATGAAAAGATTATTGGGGGAGTCCCACCAAAAATATTGCCATTCTTATTCCAGAATTATAAAGTTTGGTTTAAATTCTGAATAAAAGCTATTGCTCCGGTAAAAGTCACATAGAACTTAAATGAATAATGCTAACGCCATGAATGATTTCCACTTTCAAGTCTTTATTCTGTTTGACTAGCTGGATGATGGATGATTGCTTCTTCATTGTTGCTGTGCCACTACAAACTCAAGAAAGCAGACAAAAATGCTGATGGATCAGACTTTTTGCCAGTTACCTCACAAGCTGCAGATTCACTACTGCACAAAAGAAATCACTGAAATGTCAGGGTAATCAGAAAAGTTTATTTTGAGAGAAAAAATGAGTACAACGTCAAATATTTCTAAATAGCTCAGTAATCATAAAACACTGATGTCAGGAAAAATAGTTTCTCATTCTTCCTTTCACAAAAATCCACAGTAATTTGGACCTAAATATAGTGCAGGGACATGGCATTTGCAGGAAGTTGGATGAAAAAAATTATCTTCTTTTAGATCATCTTTTTCCACAAACAGAAGTAGTGTATTAGCTTTACAAGAACAGAACAAACTCAGCTCCATGTTAGCTAGGAAAGCATGCAGCTTTTCTGAAGATTGACCCTCCTTTTAGGTCTTCTCTCTGGCCCATTTTAGAAAGCTTGCTATACATTTTCCAAGTAAAGCCTCACATGAACATCGCTCCTTTCACATCCAAGAGTTTCCTTTGTCTGATAACACACAGGGCCTTCACACTCTCATCACACAACCTGATCCAGGTTGGATCTCAAATAACATTATGTCACTGGGAATGAAGCAGTATATTCTGCAAAGCTTCCTTAACAAGAATCAAAGTCTCATCTCACCAAATTTGTAAAATGTGCAGAATTCATCAAAAAGTAACAGATGTCACATTCGGTTTTGATTTATCACTAGAGGCATCACCAACAAACTTCAGAGTTTTTTGCACTGATAAATAGAGGAGAATGGGCTAGAGGGAGCTCATATTGCTTAGTTGCTCATTTGTCTTGTGTTTTGTTTTTGGGCTACTCCAAACAGTTCTTTGCAAGACTAAGCCCAGGTCCAACACTGGGAATCATTTATTTCAGTTGACCATATTAAAAGGATGAATGGATGAGATGGCACCAGGCTGTAGCCTCTGCCACTGTCCATGTACTCCCAGGCAGCTGAGCACCACATGCCCAAACCCTCACCATGCCTTCCAGCCATTCCCTCATAGAATCATAGAATGACCCGGCTTGG
>NW_010125064.1:0-5307 GCF_000699245.1 Pterocles gutturalis
CCTGCGGGTGCATCCCATCAGGACCCATGTTATTGATGCAAAGTTCATTACACTTGAAAAAAGTTGATTGTTTTTAAGAAGGGATTTTTGTGTGTGTGTATGAGGGGAAAAAAACTAAGTTCCACAAAAGTCTGTTTCCAGTTGTAATTCTTCCGTTATTTAAAGTCGGTTTCATAATAAAAAATTTATAATGCAAAAGGTGAAAAGAATGAGTTAATTATTTTGGAACCTTATGTATGTAGTTTTACTTTCCAGTAGAACAAAGCAATGATCTGGTTTGGTATTTTTGGGTATTGATAAAATACATATAAAATGTTAATTAATTGACATTCACATGCAATTGCAAGTCAAAATGTTCAGAATGGTGAATGTATTTGAACAGGGGGAATAATGACCACTGTATTTTTAAAGACATATTTTTCCAGAAGAAATATTTGAAATGTAAAATTCAGCAGTTAACTTACATTGGTGTCCAAGGATGTGGCTAAAAGAAGAGCAATATGTGAACTACTGCATGATCTACTTACACAAAAAAAAGTACACTGAATGAGGACAAAGTTAACAATGGTAATAGTTTTTTCTTTTTCCATTTTAATGTAGTTCAGCTTAAATTACTCGTGCATAAAACTGTATCCCTTTCAAATTACTGAAATGTGATTGAAATACGAAATAAGCACTCAAACCCCTAAAATCTGGAAGGAAGGGCTCAGGTGCTCACTAAGTGTGGTATTTATAGTTTAAATTAACTGTTCTATGCTAAGTAATGGATTTTGGTGTTTCAATCTTTTTTCCAATATTTAAACAAAGCCTTTGCATATGTAAACATCACTTTAAGGAAAATTAAATTCAACATTAGCATTTAGTTTTCATGGTAACAAAGCTCTCTAACATACCGTAAGTACTCTGTCAGGAACATGCATTGCTCATCGTGTTCAGGGTTGTTTGTCCTGTGTATTCAAACAGTACTTCTGGGAGTAGAAAGTAAGGTCTTAAGTGGTTTTGTTTGAATACAATGAAATTAAATAAAATGCTAAGGCTGTATTCTGAACAAATTATGAATTAATAATAAGACTCTTTCCTCCAGAAAGTTTAATTATTTTTCCACTGGAGTGTCATGTATTCTGAAGATAACTTTAATGGGTCACAGGGCGTTTCCTAATTGTATTTCCAGTTCAAATCTAGGTCTGACAGGGTTGGTCATGATTAAAACTAGTTGTTGTCCTGGATTTGTTGATCTTACCTTCTCTTACAGGCAATAACCAAAGTGAGATCTCTGGCAGCAGGGAGACCAAGGTCTGACAGAGTACTGAAAACTTAGAATCTCCTTAGTCTTCAGGAGAATCATGACGGGGATGGAGAGAAGCTATTGTTGGCCTTTCTGTGTTGTCCGAGATACTTTGAGGTTGCTGCCCTCCATCCCCATTCATACTCTCTTTGTCCTTAAGTCCAGCTCATTTCATGCAGATCACTGAACAATAGTCAAATGGTAACACCTGCACTCCTGTCAGGTAAGGATTTTGCTTTCCTGAGGAAAGGTTCCTTGGTGAAGGTTTTCTGCTGGAAACTAGCCTGTAATGATGTATATACAGGTGGCTTTTTATGCCAGTGGAACAGAAATAATTTCAGAGAGTGAAGTTTAGACCATGAAGGTGGATCAAATCTGCTTCTAAATGCAGCCACTTGTGTAAAGCACAACTGCAAAACAGCATACATTCTGCAACAGGGAATAAATTTTGTGGACACATTAAGAATATTTTCATATTATATTGCAAAGGTATTTCTTTTTATCTAAGTGCAGTTTAGTGACTTATGGTTGAGTTTGGCCATGATCTCTCAGAGCTTTGTTTTTGGGGGGTAAAAGCACAATGGATTTTTTTGTACTCAAGTGATTTCACAAATAAGCTAAAATAATGGTTTTTCCCATTTCCTTTCAGTCCTCCTTTCTTCTCTCTAGCACCTACCCTTTTCTGACTTCTACTCTCCTTGTAAATACTCTAAATTCTTTCAAGTAAGGCGCTGAATTAAAAAGTTAGTTACACAAGTTTGAAAGTCTAGTGCAGAATTGTTACTCAAAGCAGGCTAAACATGCTGAAGTGACAGCAATATTGCTATATACTCAGTGGATGGTTTCAGTTTGCATGTCTCTTGCATGCTTTGTAACACTTTTATGTATTCGTATTTATGAGTTTTTAGCTTGTGTATATACAGTTCAAATACTGTGCTATATATTGTAAATAATCCAAAGCAGATCAGCCAATCAGACATTTAATTTATTATATGTCTGAAGCTGCTTTTGTTTTTGCAAATGCTTCACTCATGTTAGAAAGCAAACCGAACCAATGTTTCTGCAGCACCTGCAAAGAAATTGTTCTCTTGAAGCAATACACCAAAAACTGAGATTTTTTGCTGTGATTTAAATCCATCAAGAGCAATTTCTCCAAATTTTTATAGGTTAAAAAGTAAAAGAACAAATAAATAAGAAAAAAAAAATCACTACACATAGTGTTTTAAAAAATTTAGTCGCATGTAACGATGATATTTGTTAATGTGAGAATTCTTTCTGAATACTATATTTCCACACTTCTGATGTATACTGATTATTATTTTTTTAAAAAATTGTTTAGAATACTTGGCTCTTGTAGCTAGTTTAGGAACAATGCATATAGCTGTGACATCTGTCTCAAATGTTTATGTATACATTTTTTGTGCCTAGGGCTATAAAAGGATGCTTGTCATGGTAAAGAAATTCACAAGCTGCCTCCTTCACACACCAGGTAAAAATTGTTGCTATGCTATATGGTATATATGCCCTGGCTTGAAAGGAGCAGATAAGATAATCAGAAAGAGGAGCCCAAATCCATATTAATGTAATAGGGAGAACACCCTGATTATGTATTTCAGATACACCACAGGGATGGTTAGTGTGAAGGTCTTGTCCCTGGTTTTGCATTATTACAAATAAGAAAAATAGTAATGAAGGTAGAGATGAAATATTTTTAAAGATTATCCTTTGGAAAAAAAAGAAAATCCTCATTTTGAGTGTATTGTACTTGGAATTTTCGATATACAGTCAGTTGTTAAGTGATGGGTTTTGTCCAAACATAACAGTAATTTGAAAGAGATGTTCTCCTGAGTGCCAGGATATATAAGGCTTTGGCAGCTTTTTCTTCTGCTCCTGTTCATTGTTGACTAAACTTCCCTTATTCTGATCTTGACTCTCCAGCTTCTCTTCTGTTCTGCAAACTAATAGTTCTTGGCAATTCTTGCTTGCCACCAAGGCGTTGAGCAACCAGTGTATTATAGACATGCTTTGACCTCAAAAATGCACCCGGGCTAAAAGAGTTTTGGAAATAACAATGAAGAGGAGCTGAAAGAGCTGCTTTGGCACTGTTGTTTATTTAGAGTTTTGTTTGATTTTAATGGGAGACAGCCTATTATGTACTAATTGAGTATTTTAGAAACGGTGTAAACAAAAATGAGAAGGGAAGGCTAACAATATTTGGAACACATTTAAGGTTAATTGGACATGTCCTGTGTTGTATTCCGTAACTCCTGTATTTTTTCTAGAAACACAGCCAAACACTCTAATATACTCGCATATATGCTTAACCTTGGTGCTGTTCACTGATTTTTGGTCTGAGACTCATAGCAAGGAGTTCTTTATAATCTGTGTGTAGTTTGTTTCCATTTTTGTCAGGATACACACACAGTAAGCTTCTAGCCACCATCTGGTTATCTGTATGAGTAGGCTGTCTCGGTGGCAGTCGAACAGGCTGTACGTGCCAAAGCTGTGGTTAGGAGCTTCGTCAGAACATGCCAACACCCGTGCAGGAGACTATACTTGGCTGTATCAGCTACTCAGCGATGTTTTAGATTGTCTTCAATTTTATACATTTTGAAACAATACTTTTCTTTTTCTTTGGAATAAAAAGTTTGTTTCCTTAAATAATTTATGAATGTCAGGAAAGTTTTTAATTTGGAGATTTAGACCTATAAATATTGTTCCTAATATTACAAATCCTGTTTTTATTACTTTAAAAAAATCTTTGTTCATCATGAATCTTATGTCAGAAGTTACTGTAATAAAAGTAATGAGAGGAAACGAGAAAAGGGTAACTTGTTTGTTTCTATTCCCAGCCAAGGGTATTTGAATATCATGTTAGTATGTCATTGGATTGTTCCAGTCAATATATTAATGACACAGCCGAGAATTGATCTTATTAGTGCTATCTTTTTGGTGATTCTGCATCTAAATTGGCTATAATTTTTAGCTACACAACTATGTGCCTGTGCTTTACAAATGAGAGGTTGATCTACTTGTAGTTTACGTTGTCTTAATATACTTTAGTTGCACACCCAGTACATGTAAGCCATTTACCAATGGGTTTTAAAATTTCAGTTTTTCTTCTCAAAATTGTGGCTGTACATTTAGCAGCCATTAGTATCTAAAGGTCTGAAAAGATTTCAGGTTCCTTGTCATAGAAGTTAGTAGGAGTAGATGTCTAAATGTTTCTGAGGATTAAAGGTTTATATGCTGAGATTGAGTTGATGGTATCATCTAATAAGTTCTCTAAGCATGCTAAATGAGTTAAATATCCACCTTCTGTTTAAAGTGAACTATCGTTTTATAATGTTGTACTACAAAAGTTAATTATCTGGCAATCTACCGTCTTAATAATCAGTTACAGATCTAATGGCTTGTTGCCACTGATAAGGTTCTGATTTTCTGCCCCTATTTTCTTTTCTCCCATCTCCTTTCATTCTTTGCAGAGAAGAATCTGTGAATCATTACAAGTTAGGTTTCTATTGAAGGAGACCTTATACATCAGTGCAAAAAACATATTGGTTATGTATTGAGGCCTTCTGTTCAGTGTCTTTTCTATAGATATTTGAGCTGCTGCTCGCAGCTGTTACTTTGAAGGCTGCTTTTTGGGGTTGTAGACACCCACTCCCCACCCCTGAGGAATATCCAAGTAATTCTGTGCTGTTTTATCCCTGTGTCCTTTATGCAGCATTAAAAGGGAAATTTTTAAGCATTACTCTTTTGAGTTTCTGTGATGATGGCAATTTATTTTCTGCTTTTTTCTTCATGTTCTCTTCAGATTCTGAGTCAGAAAAGGAAATTTTTGGAGACAATGTAGCCATCCACTTGATAGAAGCCTCCAAAAAAAATATGCTTAAGGCAGTGTTAAGGTCACAGGCACACACAAATAGTGTGAGTTTGTATTAGCAGTAGAACCTTGGATGAAAAAGTCCCACATAGCTTAATTTTGATGTGAGAATCATAGAATCATAGAATGCCCTGGG
>NW_010125065.1:0-2847 GCF_000699245.1 Pterocles gutturalis
AATAATATATTTTATTTTTTAAAAAAAGAAAAATATTAGAATGATCCAGTTCATCACAAATCCATCACAAATTTAAAGTATTTTAAATGCAGAATTTTGTCCATTTGGCTATAAACAATGTAGAAGACCAATTATTAGCTGAATTCAACCTGTAAAAATTATACAAGATTGATATAGGAGAACAATTAAAAACTCTTCAATGTGAAGTGCCAAGTGTCAACATAAAAAATTACATCCTAAGAGCCTAGAAATTATTGCACATGAAATTTTTACCACTGACTGAAATTTTGTGAATCAACATATTTCTCCAAAAAGTTGTTTGCATTTAAGAATTACATAAAACACAATGCAGGCAAATGTCTTACAGAGTAAATGAGTGCAATGTGTAACTTTCAAAGCAACCACATTCAGGTCCAGGATTATGATGCTTCCCACAGATCTCCAACAGCAGACATCACATTAAGTCCCTGTATTGCCAGCTACTCACACTAGCATAAGTAAGTTGATTTTTTACTAAGTCTTCAGACCCCCCAAAAGTTGCCACCACTGGATAAGGCTTTCCATACAGTAAATGGAGAGGTCGAGGCATATTCTAAGAGGGATTATAGGCAGTTAAGTGAGGCATTTTGTTTTACCATTGATTTTGTAAGAATCATCGGCACCGTTTCACATAACTTTCTAAACACAAACAAGAAGAGAGCAGGAGTCAGTCATACAAAAAGCCAGGCATACCGGCAGATGTCTGCTCAGGCCTTCTCCATGGCGGCCAGCTTCCACTCACAATTTAGACTCCAGCGCCCTCATTCAGGAAAAGACACTGATGGGGAGAGAGAGGAGAGAAGAGCAATGAAGAGAGTGAGTGAAGGAAAAGAAGACAGCAAACCAAGAGGTTGCAGGGGTTTTTTGTACAAACAGACAAAGAAATTAGAGGACTACCAAAGAATGAGAAGACTGCCGTGTAAGCGCCCCCAACCTTGAATTCACAGATCTCATGTTGCAAGCAGATGCCTTCAAGATCAGAGCAGAGAAAAATCCATGGTGCAGACAATCTCCACCCCTCCTGAGTAGTGGGGTCATCCTAAAATGTGTGGAAGTCTTAACCACATGAAGGTATTTCTCTATGGGAGAAGACCCCTTTGGTTCCTACCTCATCATCTCAAAGCAAGTGGGAACTCTACACGGGAAAGGTGTAGGCAAGAACTGTGATCTGGGCCCCTAACACCCTATTCTCTGAAAGCAAGGTGCCTAAATTTATGACCTAAATAATGACTGAAAGATATTTCAGAATTCAGAGTGCATGGTCAACCTTAATTCAATTAATTTTGCATCTACTCTGTAAATTAAATGAAAGAGTTGTGAAGAACATGATATGCAAGTACCCTGTTTTTTGACTAAATAAAAGTGCTTGCTTTTGCAGCTTAAACCTCTCTCCATTTTTTGTACCTGTCTTACTCCTAAGAAGATACAAACTAATTCTGATCTATCAAACAACTCTATGAAGCCTCAAGGAAAACTTGAACTTGAATCGTCAGCATAGGTGCAATCAGACCAGGCAGGGATTCAGCACACCACAAATAGTGCTGGAGAAAGAACCTCTTCATGAAGAGGTTACTCTCTCATTCTAGAATTTCTCAGGAATAAAACTGATGTAACAGAGCAGATTAGTTGACCTTTACAATTTAATATAAACCCACAAAAAATTAGTCCTTCTGATGCATATGAAGCTATTTCATTACTACTGAAGAAAAGGAGTATGTGTTATGAAACTAATTTTCAGTGGTTTTAAAACACACGAACACATCGTCAAACTAGATACTGTATTTTACAAAGCAAAACTTAATGATTTCAAAACAGCCCACAGCAACCTTAAAAGCAATTTAATATTTCAATAAGATTCATAGATATAATTTCATTGTAATTTAATGAGATTAAAGTAAGCACAGTGTGGATATAATCAACCCTTCTCAGAGTCCCTTAGCGTCACTGTCCGGAGAAGATTTAATCTCAGCAGCCATAGCTAAGCAATATAAACTCTCTCCTATTGAGTGGCAAAACGTACATAGTGATTCACAGTTGTTTATAATTGAAGAAATCAGCATCTCATAACCGTGGATACCACAGAGTGTGTTTCCCTCTGTAAAAGAGAGACATCCCTCCCCATAAAAGGGACCAGAAAACCACAGTGAAGCCTACAGTTGTTGAGCACTCACTGGGAAACCCCATACCACTGGAAGGGTCAATCACTCCAGCAACAGCAAGTGTTTCCAAGCAGCCCCAGCTATGGGCTTTCACTCCATGGAGGTCCCTGTAAGGTCCCAGGAAATATTGGAAACATGGTCCCAGGAAATATTTGAAATATGGTTCCTTGGATTTTATGGTATGAATTTGTTCTGATGATGTGAATTTGCAGCTTCCTGTACTTTCTGGAAAGGTACTCTCAAAATTTAAAGAAACACTCAAATGAGTTAGTGTCCTGGTTTCAGCTGAGACAGAGTTAACTTTCTTCATAGTAGCTAGTAAGATGCTATGTTTTGGATTTGTGCTGAGAAGGCGGCTGATAATATGCTGATGTTTATAGTTGCTGCCAGGACAGTCAAGGACTTTTCAGCTTCTCTGCTGTGCCAGTGTCTGCAGGGGCGGGAGAAGCTAGGAGGGAGCATGGCCCCAGCTACTAGCCTAGGATTCAGCCTTGGGTTTAGGATTGGGACCCAAATTGGCCAATGGTATATTCCATATCATACACACCATGCCTAGTATATAGATGAGAGTCTGTCTTGCTCCAGGTCATCTTGCTCCAGGTGGTCCCTCTCTTGGGGTCGTCTTGCTCCCTTGGTCAGCTCTTGGTCT
>NW_010125066.1:0-11568 GCF_000699245.1 Pterocles gutturalis
GGAGCGGGGCGGCTGATGGGGGCGGCTGGGCCCCCGGGAAGGAGCAGCAGGCGCTGCGGTCTCATCCAGAGCAAAATTAGCAGATGGGGACTGAGATATTTGCTGCGTTAATTTGAAGCAGCAACATTTTCTTCCATTTGAAGCTGCCGATGGATAAAACTTTAGACATCTTTTGGGTTGTTATTATTAAGCTTACACCCGAGTAACCATATGAGCAAAGAACTTACTAAGCCTGCTTTCCTATAATTGCCTTGCTTGGACATTCCCTGCTGTCTAATAATGGAGCTGAGTACACCCAGAACCCTTCCTCTTATCAGGGCAGTCACCTCCAAGTAGCTCCTTGAGTCAGCCACCAGTTTTCGTGAAACTGTGGCAATTTAGTTTTTGGAGATCCCTGTCCTTCTGTTAAATCTAGCTGAAGCTAATTGATGACTTTGAAAGTTATTATATGCAGAATGACAGGTGACATAGTATCATATACCCTGTTTCCCCATAATGAAAAAGATGAAAATCAAAATGTTGGAAATAATACTTTTGTGTTCTTTTTCTAATATCCCCAAATTATCACTTACTGAAGTGAGAGCATTGATTGCTTGTAATATGAGACTAAAGTCAAACCCAAAGTTCAGGTCTCTACACAGAACTGTAGGCTTATGATAGACAAATAGATTTTTTATTTTTTATTTCAAAAGAAACGCAAACCTAATTGAACAGATGGGTATTTGGGAGGTTTGTTTGAAGAGATTCTTTAAATCCACAGAACTGCATAACACAGCAATTGTACTTCTTTGGAGATTCTATATTTACAAATAAAGGTCGCTAATAACTGATAAGACTAAGTATATATTTAGAATATTTCAGAATTTAACTAGTTATTGAAGGTAGAAGACCATAACTGTTTTATGACATAGTGCTAACTTCCATTTTTCCCTTAAGTAAAATTTGTTCAACCTCTGAAATCCAAAGCTGATTCACAAGCCAGTATTTACTTGAGCATTCAACACTTTTCAGCATGCAAATGTATACAGCAAAATTCAGTGTTATTGAAAGCAATGGGAAATTAGTGGGAATTTTGACATTGCCTCCCAGGGTAACCAATTTTTAAAACAAAAGTCTGAATAATTCAGTATTTAAAGTATGAGCTTATCAACACATGGATAAACATCCGTGGAAACATTATTTTGGATGGATTGCCCCATAACTGCTTCTGTCACAGGTTTTTGAAGTCTGTTCGGACAAATTCCCATTTACTTCAATGGCAGCCTTACATAAATAAGAACTTCCCCAATTATGTCCTCATTATTCGTTTCAAATGCTGTTGCTCAACTTTTAGAACTAGAATTATTCAGGAAAATAAATCCAATAATTAATGAAGCAATTGACTGAATGGTGTGAATGTTCTTTTGATGATTAAACTGCTTTCTTCCCCCTTCCCCAGATTCTGAAAACACTGCGACTACCGTCACGGCTCTGTTGGCCAGTCTGAATAGTTGCTGTAACCCATGGATCTACATGTTCTTCAGTGGGCACCTCCTGCAAGACTGCATACAGAGCTTCCCATGCTGCCAAAAAATAAAGCAAACGCTGAGTAAAGAAGATTCAAACAGCAACAGCAGGCGACAGACTTCTTTTACCAACAACAGAAGCCCAACCCACAGCTTGAACACCTGGAGAGAGTCGCCCCACTCCAAATCAACCAGCTTCATCCCCATTCCGACCTGAGACAGGCCTGGGGCAGGCAGGGCTTGCAGCCCCATAGCAGCACTGGGGAAGGTTATGGCATAGCACTTTATGCTGGTCAGAGGCACCAGTCGTGGTAACGAGGGATGGCTAAGCTGGCCATAAGACAAAGTGTGCTGCGTTGCTTGATAAGCTATTCTGAAGCATGTAAATTATTTTATAAGAGGTATTTAGGACTTGGGCATCTGATCAGGAAGGTGTGAAAACAATAATGCAACTATTTTTCTAAATAGATTTTATTATTTTAATTTTTTGTTTGTTTCTAAGATACTAAGTGCATTTTTTGCTTGTTGTTCAAAGCAGCAAAAATAGTGGACTTGGCATGTGTTGGGGTAACTCCGCTTTCTAGTGTTTAATGCCTAAAACTTCTCATGATTGTCTGATGAAGTCACAGGGAAAGAAGATTATGTGAGCAAGATCACAATTTGGTCTTACACACACACACACAAAAAGAAAAAAAGAGTTGTGAGAAAGTCCTGACTGTGCAGTTGAGGAACAGGGTTAGACAGGCTCTGAGTTATTGGGAGTTTAACTGATCATACTGCTTTATCTTGTAAAGGTCTAGTAATTCTCAGTTAACTACATTTAACAGCCCTTGTGGAGGCAAATCCTTCAGTGCTGTCAATGTCTGTATGTGTATTGTGGGGTTTCATTTTTAGGGTGACTTTTCCTCTTCCCTTCATGTTGATGGAAGTGGTACAGCAATTTTTTTTTTTTTTGTATTGTTGCTTCTACCTTGATTTTTTTAAACTAGTTTAAAAAAAATATCGATAAGTAAGTATGATAAGCTATGACTAGCTCAGCACTGTTACAAACAGATACACCAAGAAAACTCACCACAACTACCAGAATCACTTGCTTTATCGGTAAGAATTGTATCTTTTCTTCACTAAGACAGCTAGGATGAAGCCACATTTGGTTGTCCAGCAGATAGCCCCATAAATTCAGGAGAATTTGGCTTTATGGTAAGAGCTGAAGAATCAGCGTATTCCAAGACACAGATCTGAGAATCAAACTTAGAAGTCTGCTGGGAACATATAAAAATTGTCAGTGTTGTTGGGGATTTTTGTTGGGGGTTTTGGGGGTTTTTTTGGGGGTTTTTTAGCAGATCATGACAATATAGGCTTCAAAATTGGCAGTAAACTGCCATAAAAAGTCATCACAACACATTTACTAATTACAAAGCAAAGCATTCAAGGTGTGCTTGTTTCCACTACAATGCATGCCAATCAAATGAAGTTCCTACCGCTTGTAAATATTCATGTTATATCTTCCCATGGAGTCTGTCTTTTACCTGGAGACTGGGGTTTGTAGCTCCTTAAGTAAGTTCTGTTGTGTTTTTAAAGTCCTGAGGATCTCTTTGAGAGGTACAAATATCTGTCTGCTCCTGAGATCTCTGGGTCCTGAAATCCACGCAGTACTTTGGTGCAGTCCCGGCTGGCTCTCTAGAGCAGTGGGACACGTGCACAGCCACATAACGTGCATGCTTATGTTTTCAAGGAGGAACCTCAGTAGCAGGTTTCTCTTTTTCCCGACAATACCATCCAACCACAATGATTGCTTTCCTAATTGACTGAGGAGAAAAAAAAATGGGGACGCAACTGTGGCTTTCACTGAGGATGGTGCCGGCCCAATGGCTCTTGCAACAGTGGTGGCAGAAATTAATAGAGCTAGATGCCAGTTGAGACCATATTAAACCTGACGTCCATTCTGGGAGCTCCCAGACATATCACTGACTATTCTGGGTAAAGAATAGGGAAGAATATAGCTCCAAAAAAAATTTGGGTTTTGTTGTTGCTAAAGAAAATTTTAGCTCTCCTCCTACATTTCTTATTACCGTTTTTTGCTCTTCAGGAGAGCAATCTGGTATATATTTTGTTGTTGGTGTTATCCAAAATGCTCTAGAACCCAAAGGACAGCATGGTGGAATGGCTTATATTTAGCAGGCTATCTTTTTTACCACCTTTAGTATGCAGATGTGACTGCAGCTCTTACCAGTTATGGGTGAAGGTTTGTGAACCTGAAGTTACATTTTATTAAAAAAAAAAATGTGTGCTGTGGCATTGGGGGTGTGTGTGTGTATCTGTGCACATTATGTGTACTTCATGTATTTCACAACCAGGTAATTCACAATTACTGAAATTGCAAATGTCTCAAGTTGAGTACATTGTCCTTTGCCTAGTTTTCTATTGGTGATACTACTTTCTTTGTACGTAAAATATATATTAAAAGGCAATGAGCTGTACTAACAGAATTTTAATGTTTGCGGAATTGAATTATTTTTCTACTGCACTTTATATTCAAACAGAGAAAACAATGAGAAAACAAATGTATAATAATACTGATTATAAAACTAAGCTGGGTAATGACCAATAAGTAAAAAAACCCAAAACAAACAGCATCAAATTTATAATTTTCAATTTCTTCCAAATATGTTACAAAAGCTATACTTACACTTGGGGCTTGTCAGTATAAATGTACCCTGTGAGTGTTCTACAGCTTCTGTAATTAAATTGATAACAATTTAATTGATATTTAGCAGTATTTGGATTCCAGGCATTTTTTGTAAATACCTAGTTTTGCTTTTTCACATATTTGTAATATTGGAAGATACAGATCATATTTTTCAATTGTTCATCTGTGGAGATGTTTTTTTAACAGCTGCTCTGGGTTATCATGAGGGTACACTAATGAAAACAGAAGGAAACAAATTGTGAAACCATTGCATGTTTAAAGCATGGGAACTTGCTCAAATAAACCTGTATATTTGTATAATGAGAAATATCTTGTTCCTTTCACTTCACCAGATTTTGCAGGGCCAGAAACATATTTGGTGACACCCCCATATATTTTACAAAATGTAAAATTTCTTCATCGATTTTAGTGAGTTGTTTCCATGAAAAGCTTTAAGGAGTTAACAAAACTAAAAAGCTTTTCTGTTACATATAGTGGATGAAGGATACGTGTCCAAAGAAGGAATGTGCAGTTGGTTTTCCAGTATATGCTGCTAGTAGTGTTAAAACATGTAACATACCACCATACATTGTAGAGGGGTTATTTTGATATTTTTGTTTTAATTGGTGCAAACAAAATGTTTAGGTTCTAATGTAAAACACAATTGAACCTGCACCTTGTAGTTTGTGCTGGTGTTACTAGAATTGCAGAATTTTAAAGGCAATTAGCTTGCAGAAGTGAAGCACATGTGATGATACAGAAGATGGTAAGAATTTTATTCTTTTAAATTAGAAACACAAGTTGCCAAAAATCTTTTTTTCATTAATTTACTTTTAAATTTGTAGGTAAAGATTCTTTTGTCTCAGAAAAATTTAAGGGTTGGAGTTTTTTCTGTATTATCCCAAAGGCTACAAGAAGACACAATTTAATGTGTGCCCAATCCTGCAAAGAGAAAGATTTTGTCTGCAGTAAATCTTATGGCCAGTTCCAGATTGACCAGGTTGAAGGACCTTATTAAAGTGCTCGTGTGCTCCTTTCCAATTTATGCACATGGAAACCAGGGCAGAAGGAAAGGACGTGCCCAGCTAGATGTCATCCCAGGGCATGTAGTGGTGACCAGCTTTGGGAAGTGAACCCAGATCTTACAGTAGAGCAATTGCTGAAATAGTTACTTGCTGCGTAGGGGAAAGTCTTACAGAGCTGTCCTGGACTGAGTTCCCCATCTGCAGAAAGAACTAATTAAATACAATGTCCTCTTCTAAAAAGTGTCTGCATGAGTTTCACCTGTACAGTCCCTTCTGTAGGGAAGAATGAGGAGGCAGAAAGGAGTTAATGTGCTTAAACACTAGTCTGGAGCTTTAGTTATAAGACGGCTTTCTGGGTTTTTCTGTAGGAGTGGGCTTTACTGGAAAATGTAGCACTTGCTACCTGGTAAAGGAATTACAGGGTCTTTAAATGAACAGGTTTCAAGGTCCAGGAATAGACCACAGCTGCTCCCCAGGGAGCAGTGCTGGCTGGCTCAGGCAACGGTCCCTCACACAAGAGTAGGTCCAACTAGTCTTGAAAAAGGCAGGGAACTGTCAAAGGTAATGTAAGTCACGCAGAATTGTTTGTGCAGGTATGTAAAAAGCAAGCAAGCAACAACTACGACCAGTCCCTGCTGAGCTTCGTTAGAGCCAGCCAGCACGGGTCTGCCTCTCCCGGGACTAGTCCTGCAGAAAGCCCTGGGTCGGTACTGCATTAATGGATTAATACTGCATTGCTGTTTTGGTATAACTGCTCAGTAATTTGCCGTGTCTTAGTATGAACTTGCTCGGAGTAACAGTTTACATGCAAATTAGCCTTAGGTCTTGAAAAGGACATTTTTAGCTGAATTCCTGACACAATCTGTTGGGTTGCTCTGTTTCTGAAAAGCAAGGCTGTGAGGCAGCATCAGGAGCACAGACCTCTCCTCCCAGCTGTACGGTGAGGAGATTGGCAAGTCTCTTCAGTTCCAGGTGGACCAAGATGTTAGGTACAGGTGGACTTTCTTCTAATCAGAGAAGATTGGAAGAATCTTTTGCACATTTCCAATATTTTGCATATTTCCAATTCATTGCCCATTTCCAATTTGTTTGTTGTTGTTGTTGTTGTTGTTTGTTTTTTGGTGATTTTTTTTGTTTGTTTGTTTGTTTGTTTTTTGGCAGGGGAGGTGGGTGGGAGAGGAGGTTTAGGGATGCTGCACTTTTTCAGTGCTCTGCAAGTGAAGGATGGTTTTCTGAAATTTTTTTTCAGGACCAGTGGAAGGTCATTACAAATTTCCTGCCTTTTCATTGGGTTAGTTTTTTTCCTTTCACTGATAGAGTAAATGCAAGAGTGCCTTCCCTTCCATTTCATGCCAAATTAAGTCATTCCCAAGAACAGTTTTGAACAGCTGTGGTTCATTGCAGTTTCCTGTAAGGTGCTAACACTGTCAACAATTGCATAAGCAAGGATTAAGATTTCATGCTCTCTGATTGCAGAAATAAGGATTGCCAGCTCATGACTATTGTTTAAATTAATTGTGCTCCTACTCTGCAATAGGACAAAGTGCTATTGAAATCATAGTCGTCCTTCCATGCCAGTATTTTAGATACTTAGGACTATAATATTTTATTTTTCCTGCTCAAATGTGGTATGCCTGAGAGACCTGCTTAACCAGACTTATGAGCTTTACTTTTGCCACTTGTCAAAAAATACTGCCTTGCCAGAACTCAAGAAAAAGAACCCCCATGATCTGAATCCCATTTTGACTTACAAATGACTTGGTAACCGAGTACGAATGACTTGGTAGCTGTGGCCCTTGAACCAAGGAGTTTTCAGTCTAACTCAGAAAAAAAACGTCAATAGCTGAGCCTTAGAACTGGGCTAGGAAAGATTACTTCCACAGGGCATAAACATCCTGGGCAATGGCATCATGTGGATAAAAGTTTACCACAGAATCCATCTTGCCATTGTTGTTCCTCTTTGTGTTCATGAGCCTCATTCCTCTCTAGCCAGGCTGCCCAGCACAGGTATGGAGCTCAGGCACTGGCAGGACCCTGGGGTGTCTGGATTGTACCTCCAAGTGGCAGTGGCTGCGTATCTAGTACTGGTACTGGTTAATTTACTGGTGCCTGAGTTGCCCATCTGTAGTTCAACATAATGATGTTTATCTTTCTCCGTAAGTTTTTGCAGGACACATGGATAAGAAGTGCTGCATATGAGTTCAATATTCCTTTGCAAGCAAAGTACTGGAAATGCAGGCTTTAGGTGGCCCATCAGCTTTTACACCTTTGAAGCAAAACATGGCAAAACTGGCATTGCAAACTACCTGTCTCTCCAGGGCATGAAGTCCATTCTGGAAGATAAGGAATAGGTAACCAGAGGCTGGCACAGCAGCTGCCCTGACATCTTCCACCACTGCTGCTGTGATTGCTCTTGCCATAGTCTCTCCTGTCCTTAGTAATGATGGCTGTAGGAGGAATGGGGATGGGGACCACTGTTGCAGCAGCAGACAGGGTTGTAATTAAAATGCATTAATCTTAAACTCTTTTTGGAGGGAAGAATGTGGATCCTATCAAATAAAAAAAAAACATAGTGGATATTGGGAGAGAGATGAACTTGTGACTCAGAGAGCAAATAAAACATGTCTTAGCCCAAAGATGATTTGAAAGTATCAAGATGTTTTTCCATTTTGCAATTGTAAGATATGTTTTATATATTCAGTAAAGGGGCCCCTTGTCTCCTGGAACTCCTGGAGCTGCATGAAGCTCCTTACAAGTCTAATAAGTATCTCTGCTGAGGTGGCTAGGTACAAGGCTGTGTCTAAAAAAAAGGACAACGATCT
The DNA here is from genome assembly GCF_000699245.1 of Pterocles gutturalis. Lineage (NCBI taxonomy): Eukaryota > Metazoa > Chordata > Aves > Pterocliformes > Pteroclidae > Pterocles > Pterocles gutturalis. Next base: position 8,042 of record NW_010125066.1, read on the forward strand.
CTTCAAGTTAAGCACTCAACATGTGACTTGTAGAGTCTTGGTCCCCACAATATCGACATGTCTTGTGCAAAATGTGGGCAGCTCCGGAGCTTTCAGGGAGGAGAAAGGAAGAAGCCTGAACACCAATCCCCTTTTTGGAAATAGGTGATAAAGTCAGGCTAAATGTCATAATAGATACCTAAATCTTAAGGATAAGAGGAAACAAGCTTCCTAGTATTTCAGAAAGCTTTTGCTTGAAGATGTTGTGGAAGTGAGGAGCAGGGGATGAAGAACCTGAAGGATTAGGAGGCATTTAATGTTGTAGTATTTTTAGTCAAAAGGAGAAACTTGCTTAGGTGCTGCTTATATGTTTTTCTATGAATAGCAACTGTACAAATAGTGGCAAAAGGATGAAGAAATTGGATAGCAAATGCTCTCTCCTGGCTCACTGTAAAGCAGGCAGAGTGATGCAGCAGACATCTGCAAACTGGGGTAGGCACAAGTAAATGCATCTTCTGAAATATTGCAGGTGTCGGTCACCTCAGAGGGAACCACAACAATTCACTCTATCGTTGGCTGAGATCAGAAAAACAGGGAAGTCAAACCTTCAGACCAATTTGCCACACACTTAATCTGAGCAATTCTCTTCCAGAGAAGTATAAAACATTACTAAATAGCCACCACAGTATTTCCTAAATGCGAGACATTTCAGTGTTTCCACGGGAGCAAAGGAGGGCTTCCAAGTATTACACGAGACACTAGAGCTAAGGATTGAGTGCAGTGAGACATGTGGGCATTTGTGTGGATTTCAGTCCTTCTGGAGTCCTATTACCTCCAGTACTGCAAACACTGAGGACAGTCAGGGCAATAAAGAATTACACACAGTAAATAACAAACAAAAGGAAAATATACATTTGTGTGTCTCTATATAATCTCATTTCCCAAACCAAATTTTACCTGTCTTTTTCAAAAGGAATGATCAGGGATTTAGTTACATATCTCTGATAACCTAGTTCACCATGAAGCTGATGTTCAGAGGCTCAAGAATCCTAAGTTCTGATATATGGTTACAGATGTTCTTTGTTAAATTGACAGGTTTGAAGCTTATCAGTTAGCAACATGTTATTAAATTGAATAGAAGCTGGGAAAATGAGGAGAGAACTCTGCCTTTGTTCTCTCTCTCTTTTTAATTTTTTTTTGCATCTATTATGGCAATTCCCCTGAAAAGCTGTATTAAATATGCCTTACTGGAGATGAGGTGGTCCAAAGCACCATGAAGAATCCCAGCTTGACTCACTCTTTCAACATAAGATTTATCATTAAAGCCTGCTCTTCCATCTCACAGAGATCCTGGTGTGAGGCACAGTGTAATTAGACAACAGATTGTCATTTCTTCCCAGGTTTATGACCCAAGTGCCTCAATACAGGCACTCAAAGCTGGAGGACATAAAGGTGGAATTCATCTATGTGAATGTACCTACAGTGCTGGTGTGTCCATCTGAGTAAGAGCGATTATTTTTGTAGCCAAGGCAGAGCTGGTTTTTAGAGTTCAGGGAGTCATCACATGGAGGATGTCAACATCTGACGAGAAGAATGCTGCCCTTATCTCTATTGATACATGGACCAGAGGACTGTTTGTTCATTGATTGTAATAGCAGGTAGACAACTAGCTCACCTCAGTACACCTGTACTGCAAATAACTGTCTAAAGGTGCTGTTGGTTTTATTGTCAGATCTCAGTAGAGATGTTCACGTTACTAGTTAAGGGTTTTACTTTTTTTCAGGTCAACTACAAAAGGTGACCACCTAATAGCATCATATTCATTTGAATGGAGCTGATGATGCTATACCAATAGCTAACAAAATGTGGCTCATATTGCGAAGGTTCTGCCAGCTGGGTGCCTTTGTTAGTCATGTCACAAGAAAGATCAAAACCAAAATGAACCTAGAGATCAGTTTACCTCCTCACACCCAGGTGACATCTCTGGCCTTACAAAGGGGGAATGATCTCTACATCTAATCTCTCCATGTGTCCCACGTGTGCATGCTGAACCTTTTCAGGTTTCATCTTCTTTGTGCTTAAAGGTAGATTTGCAAGAAAATCCTTAATGAGGCAGAACTCTCGAGATACTCACATAATACAATCCTAAGGGTCAATGTACAATGTAGAAAGATGTATCTTACTACACAAAGAATTGGGACTGTAGAAAAAACTTAAGGGTAATACCTAAAAATCTTGGTAATATTGTGTGGAGAAAAAAGCAATAATAAGGAAAGTGAGAGTGGCATGCTGGGTATCTCTGACACATACAGCACATGAAGTCCCACTTTCCTAAGGAACCGCACAATTATAAAAACTTTGAGAATATAATCAGTGTAAAATTATTTGCACCTGGTGTCATCAATGACTGTTTTCAACATGAGCAGAAGCACCATAAGACAAAAGGAAGCAATGATTCTGGTCAACAACCTTCCCTCACAAGCGTTTAAATAGAAGGTGAAAGTGATGTAATGGTTTAATGGAAAAAACAGATTTGACCTCTGATGAAAAGTGTCCTTTTTCCACAGAAGATATCAGGTTCATGTAAAATAAAGAAATAGACTCTGTGTGCCTCCAAGTCTGTGTACCCCGTGGGCTGTGTCGGGAGGCCAGGGGTATCTCCGGCTTCCCAGGTGCATTTCCCGAGTGCAGGGAAAACGCAGCATGAGCCAGCCACCCAGAGCCCCCTCAGCACACTCCAGCTGGGAAGACACTCTCGTTCGACAGTATTAACTCTGCATGTACCATCACAATTGAGTTCCTGAATGTATCTTTCCATTACAATTTTTTAACCCTCCTGAAGGCAAGGATACAAGGGAGAGTAGAGGGTCAATGGGACACTTGCACTTGGTGTCCTTCTGTGTGGACCCAGCAGGAGGGTACCAGCAGGGGTGACCTGCAGACCTGTGCTTTCCTGAGCTCCTCCAGCTGCAGGTTAGCAGGCTCCAGGTAACCAGGCAGGCTGTCTCTCCACCCTGGGAATATGCTGGAATACCTTCAAGCGAGGTCTTCCAGATCAGTCAATTAGGGAACCATCCTCCTCTGCCTCTGTGTGGGCCTGGGTCTCTTTTGGAAGACAAGTGGTTAAAATCCTGTTCCACATGCTGCTAGCTGGGTTGGGAACATTTCCAAAAACGGGCTGAACTCCTCAGTGGTGGGAAGACAAATCATGGAGGGATAGGTGTATAAAGCAGAAAAATGTCTCAGAGATGAGAACTCATAGGAGTTTCTTTGTTTGTTTTTTTATAGCACATGTGGTAGCTGAGACTCCTTTCAGTAAACTTGTTATGAGGAGCTGGGAAAAATAGCTGCAGTAGGCCTGTCTCTTTATGTCTGATATTTTAAGGGAGAATAACAATTTTTCTGGTTCAAAACGTAGCACTAACATATCTCAGTTTTGCTGAGCTCTGTGCTTGACCTGGCAGCATGATGCTACCAACAATTTTTCACATTAAGAGGTGACTAAAAATGAGTCAGTATACACACTTTATATACTATATAATATATAT
>NW_010125067.1:0-4790 GCF_000699245.1 Pterocles gutturalis
ACTACCAGTGCTGGGCTGGATGTTTAAGGATTTCCTCCAGTGGAATTTCTAGTTGACTTACATTAACATGTATAGTGATTTTAAAACTCACAAGAGTATAACTTTCTTCTGCATACACCTGGCAAATCATCATCTCACTTATCCTATGTGTATGTTGTACAACCCAAAGATCTGTGTTCTGTTTCTGTATCTTTCATGTGATTCTAAACTTTTAATATTTTCTGTCTGCAAACTACTTCACCTTTATGGAACCTATGTTTTAAACAAACAGCTCTTGCACAGAGGAGTGCTCAAAACTCTGCATTGAGAAAGCAATTACATACAATCATGCAATTATGTTATGAAAGTTTCCATTTAGTATGATTTTTTTTCTAAAGCTCTGATTCCTCCCTTTGGAAATTAGCATGTCAGACTCACCAACCGTAAAAATAAAGTACAGAAAATACCACATCAATAACAGATTCCTTTCCTGCCTTAGATTCTTTAGAACAAGAAGAAATGATCAAGTAGCACTAACTCTAACTCACCGTACTTTCACAAGACTAGAAAACTTAGATGTTTGGGGTTTTTTTGAATTTGAATCTGCAAAGTAATCTTTTGGGTCCACCTCTGACATATGAATCTGTGACTATTTCATGGTCACATTATTGTACGGACTTTCCTACAATCTCCTTTAAACTTCTGTCAATTTGAATAAAATGTGCATAGAAGACTTAAGAGTTTGTGGTTTTTTAAATCTGGATTAAATAGTTCATATTCTATTTTATATTTCAGCAGTTGGAATAAGTTAGACCAAAAAAATGACTACAACATGACAATGTTATCCAGTGAATTATCTATATACATAAGCATAAGATACTCTCCCTTACTTACCTTTTTCATCACAATTATGACAGAGTTTTTAATTAGACTGCAGTAATACAGTTAAAACATAAAGATGTAATTAATAATCTCAGGCCTCTTTTTTAACAGGAAATAATAAAATACATTGAAAAAAGGTAGTATAATTAAAATAATATCTAACTACAATTAACATAAAATAAGGCTACTAACCCACAGCATGAACGCTTCCTCTACGCTTCTTTGAAATCTTGTTCGCTTTAACAATATGTAGAGCATTTTCTTTGAACTGCAGCTCACAAAGCCTTTCAAGAAGAACTGTTATTTCTTCAGTGATGGTATCCAGATAAGTTTCATTAATAAACTTCAGTGATGAAGAAGGATCAATAGTTCCACTTAGTATATACAAATCTTCTTTTATCATTGTGCACAATGTGGGTACAGAACTTTGGTAACCATGAACCACTTTATCCAAATTTGTTTCACCACCGCTAGACAAAACACAGTTCTGTAGAAGACTGCTAACCAGTTTATTCCGCATATTTTGGTACTTTGCTAAGACTTCTGATTCAGGATAAAGAAACAAAAGTTGCTGTATGCACTGAGTTTTAAACTCCACCTGTTCTTGTAAAGTATTGTTAGTTTTTGTTTCTTCTTGGCTTTGCAGTCTATTTACCAAAAATCGTCGAAGATGCAATCTCACATCATCCCAGAGAGACCTCACATCCATAGCTGAATCATCCTCAATGGCATGAAGGGAAGATGTTAACTCAAAAGACATCCCACTTGGAGTACAGGGAAACGAGACACCACACTGACTAGAGAGATCCAGAAGGAAGTGAAGTATAATTTCTTCCTGATTTTGTTGATTCTTCAGCAAGCTTTGCTAACAAAGGTAAATCAGACAGTATTTTAGAAATGTTTTGTTAATTCTGGTTAATAAAACAAACAGCTTTATGCTAGAGTACCAATTCTCTCCAATGCTAATTATCTTATTAGGAAATAAGAGACTCAAACAATTGTTATATAAAAAACAAATAACAAAGCCTGTTTTCCCATGGATTTATGCACCAATCCATCTCCTTGTCTATCTGCTTCAACAAACTCACATTCCTCTTGCCATCTTCTTTACATCCTCAACCTCTTTTCTCAATCAATTCTAACCCACAATTCAAAGCAAAGTTTTGGAAAGGTCATTGGGTAAGACTTGGCAGCCTGTTTGTTGTGGTCCACACATATATCTTTGAAAGAAAATGGTATGAAAATTTACTCAAGATCTACACAGATAATCATAGAATCATAGAATGGTTTGGGTTGGAAAGGACCTTCAAGATCATCGAGTTCCAATCCCCCTGCCATGCGACACCCTACACTAGACCAGCTGCTCAAAGCCTCATCCAGCCTGGCCTTGAACACCTCCAAGGATGGGGCATGACAAGTTTTGCTCATAAAACCAAGACAGTAATTTATAAAATGAAACATCGTTCCCTTTCTACATTCTGGCTCAGCAGTTAACCATCAAAAAGGCCATTCTAAGGCTAAAATAATCTTCCCAGGAACCCCTTAAAGAACTCAGGATGAAAACTTCTTAAGAACTGAACAGGCTTAGATCACACAAGGCAGAAGAATAAGAAGCTGTGTATCCTGTCAAATCGAGATGCAGACTGACACATTAACTACATAGCAACCTCTAAATACATCTCAGTTATATGGGTTCGAGAAGAAGAAGGAAGGCAGTTAACAAAGCAGGTGAAACTACACAGATGCACGTCCCATAGTCAATGGATGCCAAAATCTCCTTCCTCTCTCACAGGAAAAACTCGCCTGTTATAAACCTACTTCCTACATTCTCAACATTTTTCCTACTGCAGTTGGCTTTGGCCATAGTCCTAGGCATATCTACTTTTTATTTGCAAAGACCTGCTCTCAATCTCCAGCTGCGCTAAAGCTGTTTATAGATTTCCCCATCACAGGCACAAGAAAACTAAGTGAAACTGGCGGTACTCTTGATTTTCTGGGTTTCAGGAACCAACTATGCAAGCCTTAGGTGAATCAGGATCTAGAAGCCCTCTCACTTGCTCCCTCACCTCCTATGACTTCTCTCCAACAGAGAAAAGCCTTGTGGCAAATCACATAAGGGTAGTTCTTTCCACTGATTTCCTTTATCTGGGTCACCCAGCTACACTCTGTCCTATAAAGCAAGGCTGGTAAAGAAACTGTTGACAACCTTCCATCTTCAGAACTACTAATTTATTTAACCTATAGTATTTGAGGAAATTTTTAGCTTTATCTCTTTTCCCATTTTGAAAAAGAGAGAAATAAATCAATGTTGAGTATGGTATTGCTTAAATATAATACTTTCCAATACAAAATGTTCAATTTTTCTACTGTAGCAAATTTTTATCAGTAGCCAATTTACAAAAAGACAAAAAGACACAATTTAGAAAAAAAACTTCAATGGGCATTTTTTTTTTCCCTTCCTGCTTTTGAGTCACAAAAATTTTTAATTTCAGAACTCCTATTCTTTGTTCTGGATGATTCAAAACTGCTGTACTCTTATGAGAGAAAACAGGAGTTTAACCTTCCTATTGACCTTTACTCTGGAGTGCTCCATGATGTAGAATAAAAAATAAAAGACTTGCACCACAGTAGCTAATTCTGAACAAAAGACAGAGAGCACGACTGTGTCCCATAAGGGAAGTCTTAAAAATAACAGACTAGCTACTTTTCTTCCATTTTACATCTTTATTTCAGAATGCCTCCTATGAATTTTTTACTCATATGCAGGAAACACATGTGGATGACAGAATAATAAAGGTAATTATTAGTCAAATATTATCCTATAAAAGCATGTGCACATGATAGAAATAAGTATAACTAGTTAAAACTGTAAATCCTACATATCAATATGCATATACATAGGGCTGATTTAATTTTCTTTTATTACCTGCTGAAGTGTTCTATAAAGTTTGTGGCCCCAAAGAGAATGGTCTCAGTGTGCAAACCAAAACCCTAATCACTAGCCACTGTGTTGAAGAGCTGAGCCTCCACAGGTAGACTTCTGGAGTTTAAAGGTTAACTGTTTTTATGAATTCATGTTCAAATGCTATATTCTGAAATGAACAAAACAAGAGAAGCTGTAAAAACAATTAATGTACCCAATGCCTTTGGATGATGAATCCAAAATGTCTCCCAAGATCATCCCTACTCTTGTTTCTTAAGGTTAAGAAGAAAAATTTTTATTCATGAAAGCTAGTAAGAATCTAAGGGTTGTTTCAAGCCCTTTGCAATTTAATCTAAAGCACTAAAAATACGGAGCTTGCAGATGTCATCTTAGACTTAGTGTTACTCAGAAAAAGAGCCCCTGAAGTGAAAACTGAAGCTCTGAAAACAGTGTCATTGAGCAGCTTTGAACATTGCCTACATTGACATACCTTTTCTATTTAAAAATTAACCTGTAAAAATACTTCAAAAGATGATGCCAAAACTATTCAAGAGAAAAATATTTAAATTAGTATCCAAAGGTTTTAGAGAAGCATGAAAAGCTCTCTTATGAGTGCAGAAAGTTAGTGACAATAATATACAGGAAAACATTTGCAGTCTACCAACTGGACTACTACCTACTATAGACTACTAAATATAATAGAATCATAGAATGGCCTGGGTTGAGAAGGACATTAAAAATCATCTAGTTTCAACCCCCCGGCTGTGAGCAGGGTTGCCAACCACTAGAGCAGGCTGCCCAGGGCCCCATCCAGCCTGGCCTTGAATGCCTCCAGGGATGGGGCATCCACAACTTCTCTGGGCAACCTATTCCAGTGCCTCACCACCCTCTGAGTGAAAAATTTCTGCCTAATATCCAACCTAAATCTCCCCTCTCTTAGTTTAAAACCATTCCCCCTTGTCTCGTCACTATCAACGCCTGTAAATAGTTGCTCCCCCTCCTGTTT
>NW_010125068.1:0-2726 GCF_000699245.1 Pterocles gutturalis
TCTGTCTCAGCTTAACCCAGGACAAATTGTTAGACCATGCCATAGTTTTGTGCTATAATTAGACGGCCAGGTTCTTCAGCTTTTAGCAGTTTATAACATTACAAGTGCACATGAAACATGAAGTTGCATGAAATGAACCAAGTACTTCCTCAGATAATGAGTAAAACAACACCACTGTGTTGTAGCTCGTAATACAAAATGCAGATCTAATGTGAGAATAAAATGAAAATAATTTAAATGGTTAAATTATTTGAGCTTAAGGCTATTGCTATCATTAAGTAAGCCTGAATTATCTGTGTTTGTAACTAATCAAAGTTCAGTGAAGAAAAAATTGTTTCAAGGCTTTGGAATTCTCTACAAGTTATCAATACGTGAAGAACTGGAGTATGTGCCTTTACAATATACTCGTGTGGAACAGTGAAATGCCTTGTTACCATATTCAACTACCGTCTGTTGAACAGGTTTATCTCAGTGGTATCATGCAATTGTAGAGGTGGAGACCAAAAGTAGTACGGCCGTGCTAGGCTATTATGAATGTGCTGTTAGCACACTGATCTGCTTAATCTATTACATATCTGGCTCCTCATCCAGGCTGCTAGGTTGAGAGAAGAATGTTTCTTACAGTTCTAAGTCCAGTTTGTTTGGAACCATCTATGTATTTGCCCTCTGCAGGGGACTGTGTATTGCCATGCAGATGTGTCTTCAAACGCTGCTTGCGCAACCACGACTTACATTGCTGGGTATTTCATGTTCCTTTAAGTTTGTGAGGTTATGTGTTTTGTCAGGGTAAGACATTTATTTTTGTTTTATGTCTCTCACCAGTAGTATTTCCCAAACTCAGAAAAAATGGTGTCAAGAGAAGTTACGGAGAGATGTTACATTCTCACAAGTTATGACTGTACTTATGTTTAGTTCACAATTTCACTGGGTTTTTTTAATGAGGGTTAATGCATTAGAATCTCAGGAAGAAGAAAGGACATTTTCCATGAAACCAAATGACTGTGGGCAGGGAGAGGGTTAGAAGAAACAAGGAGTCTCAGGTCAGATGTAATGGCAGACAATTCTTTGGAGAGTCAGAGAGCATTGGACAGATTTTTTGAGGCCCCCAAAGCCATTGCATTTCTGTACTGAGAGCAAATCTGAAGGGAAAGACTTGAGCTGCAATGTCACTTTAGGCAGAGTACAGATTTGTCTAAAAATCTAAAATTGTGATCTGTCTCATTCTGCTTTAAAAATATTTACTTGTTCTAGCACTTACTAGTTCTTACCAAGTCTATGAAATCCATTTCTTTGGAAAGTATAGTTCTAAATTTACAAAAGCCTTTTCATATTTTTTAAGCTCACTATTTCAAAGTTGCAAGCAGACCCTTCTCAAACCATCGACCAGCTTGTAAACCTGAGAGAAGAAACATTCCCCCACATGTGACCTCTCAGGAAACTACTCAACACATATATTTATATATGGGATATAAATGGGTTTCATGCTATCTAAAAGTAATTCCTGACTCGGTAGTGTAAGATTTCAGCCAGTTTCAAAAAAAAAAAAGATTGGCAAGTAAATACTTCAGCCGGTCATGCACCATATCTAGTTCTTTGAACACCTAGTGAAAATGTCAAAGATCTACACTGTGCCCTAGTAGTCAGACTTGTGTACTCTTTCGGAGCTAAAATTCAAGTGGAGTATATTCTAAATCCTTCAAAAATGAAACATATGCATAGCTCTCACATGAACAATGACCCAGGCTGGAAAAAGAAGCATTTATACCAGCAGAAGGGCAGAAAAAAGTGGGGAAGAAAAAAACCACTGGAAAAACTAAAGATTCACTATATGATTTGGTCCAGCTGAGACGAGAAAATAAGACTAAAAGGGAAATAATTAGACTTGATTCTAGAGAGAAAAAAAAATGGCAATCAGGTACATTATGTCTGGAATTAATTTGGACCAAAAGTGATTGAATTCTCCTCACCTACCATGTACAGGAATAAATACTAAGGAAAACAGCATGAAGTGCATGATAAAGGGAAATTCATCATTAGTAACAACATGGACTGGATGACCTCGTTTTTTTGCTTCTCAGGTGACTTTGGTCTTATGATACAGGGATTAAAAGGTACAAAACATTGGTTAACCACTGGCTTGAGATCAAACCACTAAAAAATACTGACACCTGGTTAAAGCTTGTTGAGGAGAAACTGTACAACAAAGTGACCATCAATAATTTTAAAAAGACATAATGATACAGTGTAATTCAGAATGAAATAATGAAGCAATTGATTACAAATATTTCTATTAAAGTTCTATTTCATATTTAATAAAAATATCATTATTGAATTGGAATTTATATTAATTATTGTTATTAAGGAGTTTAAAAAGCTATTACAGTTTTGTATCGTGAAAGAATACATCAAAACATTTGAAGAAAGTCATTTAACTTTTGGATAATGACCAGGTGTCGTGGTTTATAAAGCCACGGGGACAGTTTTTGCAAAACACCTGATGGGCTGAGGCAGGGACAGGGAGGGTTTCCCTCACCACTTAGGGTCACAGGCAAGAAACTGACATGACTTGGGAAGAACAAAAAAAGCAATTGAATTTATTAAACTATTTACAACAAGAAGCAACATACTGAGAGAGAGAAACCACATCTTAAAAAAGGCACTTCTCCCCCACCCCTCCCTTCTCCCACCCCGGCGACACAGGGGGCAGGGAATGGGGGGTGTAGTCA
>NW_010125069.1:0-5498 GCF_000699245.1 Pterocles gutturalis
GGGCGGGGAGAGCCGTTCAGCCATTTAAATTTGAAAACAAAACAGAAAAAAATCCCAACCCAAAAACTTAACCCGAGGACAGAATAGTTCAGCCAGTGGTTCTCCACAGCCTGACCCTGGGATAGGCTTTGGCATTTGGATCTGTTAAGGGATTCTTTCTTGTTTGTCAAGAAAACTGAGTACTGAGCCACATATTAGTGTCCGAGGCACTGTTCCCCATGGAGTGCTGTTGTCATGCCCAATCGCTTCACTCCCAGCCCTGCTTGGAGGATTTCCTTTGGCTTTTGGCATAGATCTCCTATGCCGAAGCCCCTCTGTCCTGTGTGCAATGACTCTTCCCAGCCTGTTGCTGAAGAAGCATGCAGTCTGCCCCTGGAGACATGTGAACTGGTTCACAATGTGTTGTGGTTTGGAAGGGGCAGTCTCTGAGATGTGGAAAACTGGGATGTCATTTATCTTGCTGTGAAACTAAACCCCGATTTGGATGCCCCATTGCAGCTTCTCTCAAACATTTGGTCAAAACCAACTTTCCAGAGTGGTGTCTTGAATCAGATTTAGAATACCACAAAGTTAGTCACACCAGTGTGGTCTTTTGAAGTCCTGAGAGACAGCAAGCTTGGTTTTCAACAAGCTGTACCTCTTTTTGGACCCAAAACCATCTTATATGTGAACCTGTGAAAACTTATATGCCCTTTCAGTGGGAGTTAGGAAAGGCTTTCAGCATTGGAGTAGTGTATCCAGCTAGCTCAAGAGTTGCCCTCTCATGGCTCTTGAGTTCTGCAAGACTCTTCAGCAGTTCAGGTATGGCTCCCATTCTGCTGCCGCAGCAGCAAGGTTATGTTGACAAAAAGGCTGCTGGTTAATGTACATCCCTGGCTGAGAGAGGAACTGAGCAGGCAATAGCTGCTGAGGTTGACGTCACTGAGTTGTCATTGGACTCAGCTGCACGCACGGTCTAACCCCATCCCACACTGGGAACCCTGGAGAGTCACTCTTATCTCTTCCCTGGGCTCCCAGAGCTATGTGGTATTTATTTTGTGGTTCTTGGCTATACAAAAGACTTTTGCGTATGCATCTCGTAAGAATAAGAAAGTTGGCCGCACCTATGCTTGCTTTTGGCATGTACACCATTTTCAGGGTTTAATTTCCTATTAATATATTAAACAGAATACAGTAGTTTAAAACCTGGCTTTTTCATCCTTAGAACAGTACTAGAGCAGTAATGCAACATTCCCTAGCACTCTGCGGCTTTCATCTCCTTAAGATGCTGAATTTATTATAGGAAGGACTTGAGTAATGCTCTGCGTTCCTAAGTAGCACAGCCTGCTACAGGTTGGTCCAGTTTGCAAAGGGCTCTGCAGAATGACATGTGAGACCCATCTCTGTTTTCTCAAGCTCTTTAGTACCTCTTACCTGTCTGAAGCTGTGTAGCTTCTGGCAGTGTTCCCTCTGTTGTGCTTTTCTCACCCTGGCTTTCAAAAATAAAGGTAAAGGCAAGCCATGCTTTCTGCAGCAGAACCCAGTACCTGCCACCTCCTTCTTGGTTTGGAGCAAGTGTGCCTTTGCCTCAGGATCCGTGAACTGTTTGCTGTAGTTCAGCCTGTGGTTGACACTGAGGTTATGGAGAACAGAGCTGAGTTTAGGGGATCTGCTGCTCAGTCATCTGAGATGTGCTGCCTGTGCGCCATGTGTCCTGCCAACAAGTGCTTGGGCTCTGCTTCAGGTCCTGAGTGCACTTGAGCTCTGGTGCCTTGAGAAGGGCCTTCAGCCTGTGCCGAACTGATGGTGTATTTCACGATCTGACACGCTGCTAGCTGGGATGTGAGTAGACAACCAGAGACAGCAGCAGCAGCGTAGCCACCCCTATAGGAGCATGGGGTTATACAAGAGTGGAGTGGATGACACTGTGTATCAGTATCACACCCCTTCGGCTTGACTTGCTCCATTGAGACACTGGAGTGCTATGGCTTTTTCCAAATAAAATAACTCTTTCTAAGCAGGCTGCAGCTTTGAGGGGACTGTTTTTATCGCATCTCTTCTTCATGGTGATAAGATCATAGGGGATAAAATTGTCTCTTTAAGAGCCAAGGAGTGGTAGCCTTGAACAGTTCTGGGCTCAGGTCCAAGCAGAGCCACTGACTTGCTGTATGACCTCAGACAAGTCTCTTGACCTCCTTGTGCTTCAGTCAACCCATCTGGAAAACTCGGTTTAAAAAAAGCTGAGCCTCAATGAGAACCAGATGCTGAATCAGAGCTGAGCTTTCTTGAGTAAATAAGTGCATTACAAACAACAACAAATCCCCTTTCCAACACATCAGGAATCCTGCAGTTGATTTAGATATGCTGACCATGCTCAAAAAGCCTCCATGGATCTAGCTATAGAAAACTTTGTTTCTGAAAATTCCCCACTTGGTTCAGCAAGCAACTCTCTCGCCATCCTGCAACGGGCTCAAGCAGCCAGTGGAGCCTGAATGTGTGTATCCAGACTGCTAGACATGTACCCATTTGCCTCAGGTTAATGACATTGAAAATGTCCAGGAGGAAATGTTGTTTTCCTTTGAAAGTGAAACTTGTTACATTTTGCATATTTTTTCCCCTCTGTTTCCCATGAGAGTTATCAAGGCCTCCTCTGAGACACTTCTGTTTATGCAACAGGGAGCCTGTGTCTCTTGTCGGAAACTTATCAGCACGTGAGAGTGGGTGCAGGGCGCTACATGTGCATCATTTATCCCAAACTCTATCAGATTTTTCTCCATGATTTATTGAGGACACTCAGGGAGTTTTTTAACAGTTGCTTTTTTAAACTGGATTTTTTTGCAGGAAACTGGCCATTATGATGACTTTACATTTTAGGAAAAATGTTCAGAAAAGCTTCCTAATAATGTAATGCAGAGGCTCTCAAACTGTCCTGTAGCTGAGCCTGTAGCACAGGCGGCTCCTTACTTTACTTGTACCTGCAGTCACTTTGAGGCTTGGGGCAAGTGCTTTTATTCGTTTCCCAAGTAGATCACTACATTTCAGGATCTTCTCTCCTCGATAGTGTTTGCTGGTCCCTGCTGCTGCTGTACAAAGCAGTGGGTCTCCTCTTGTGTGCTGCCCATCTGTGCAGGACTTGAATTTCCAGCTGAGGATGCAGAGCATGGCGAGGGAGAGTAGCAGGTAGAGAACTCCTGAAGTGGGTGAGCCTGGTTTAGAGGGCAGGGGGAAGGGTGGCTATGAGGTTGTGAGGATTGAGATGTAAAGCAAAGTTCTCACAGGACTATGGAACTGGGATCCTAGGCTTGAGGTGAGGATTGTACTATAGGGGGAAAAGGAGTTCACACGCTCAGTGGAGTAATGAACTCGATATAAGGAAGTGGAGATAGATTTTTTTTTTTTTTTGCTCATGTTGTTAGATTTTTTTTTTCTTTCCATTTTGACAATTGACAATGAAGGAAGAGGTGGGCTTGGAAGTGCACCTTCCCCTATGCACACAAATGACACAGCAACCTGTTGCCCCTTGCCTAGGACCTGCTCTGAAATCCTGTCACGTGTGGAGGGGATTACTTGACATTTAGGTTAACAGGAATTTGCTGGACCCTTTCACATCTGATCTGAAATGAAATTCTTTGGTGTGTTAAGAAAATAAACTGAGAACAAGAACGTAGTTATACCACTGTATAAATCCATGTTTTTCCCATATTTTGAATGTTACATACAGTTCTGGTGTCCTTCTTCCAAAAATGATGCAGCAGAACTGGAGAAGGTTCAGAGAAAGGCAAGAAGGATGGTGAAACTTCCATATGAAAAATGAAAAAATGGGCTAGGACTGGTAAGCCTAAAAAAGACACAAAGCAAGAGGGTAGCAATATTAAACAGAAATCAAAAGTGACATGAAGGAGATGGATAGACTAATTCTTCTAGTACAAGTACTAGGCAAAATCAAGTCAAGCCAGTAGGAGCCAGCTCAAAGTAAATAAGTATTGCATTTTTATGCAATAGGTAGCTCTGTGGAACTCCTTGTCAAGGCATATTGTGCATCCCAGTGCTTTATCTGTGTTCAAGGGTGAATTGGAGCAAGTTTATGGCCATTGAAGGAGACATTAAATAAACAGAAACCAGATCTGACGTGGGAAGTCCTAAGCTCAAACTAGTTACATGCTGAAAGAGTATTAAGGGGGAGCTGTTGCATGTACGTGCCTTCTTTGCCAGCCACGTAAGGCTGCTGTTGGAGGCTGGGCTATGAGAACTCTTGATGTGACAGTCACATACAACCACTGTATATCACTTTAATAAAAAAACCACAAAACTTTTGCATCAGCCTAATCTATCCTTCTCTATGCTTTCAGCTGACGAAAGATTTAAATATATTTTGGTTTTGTTCCTGCTTAAAATAGGGGATAATGTCAAAAAGCAAAACTTCCTGCCTAGTTCTGGTAAAGGAAGTGGGCAGAGGATAAGGGAGCCTGGTGGCAGGAGAGCAATGCAAGCTCTGTGCAACAGCCTGCTGTGAATCCTTCACTCCAGCAGACACAGGACCAGAGTGCTTTAAGGCAGTGGGGCTACAACCTCAAAATACCAAGACTGCCCACATTAAAGAACAGAAATAATTCTTCGGGATGGTTCAAGTGAATTGTTTCGCAGTATTTCTAACATCACCTGCAGTATCGCTGTGTGATTTCAGTAGCGTACAGCGCTGCTGCCTCTCCTGTACAACCCACAGCAGCCTCGGCAGGCTCTTCTGTGTTTCCTTGGCTCTCGCAGCACTGTGCCAGCTGTGACAGTGCTTTCTGCTTGTAGCAGTGTGACAGCTGAGAAATTATTTTTCAATTAAGAAATAACTGCAGTAATATCCCACTTGTTTTTTAGTGTGGGAGACTAGGAAATGCAGGTTATAACTTGTCTGAGATCATGCAGGGATCGCTGATTGGAACCCAGTCATTCTGCCTCCAGTGCTCCGCTTAGGTTGGTTGATCTTATTAAGATACTGCCATCTCTGAGGGGGACGATGAGATGTTTGGACTGATTATTTATGGTGAGGAGTGTGCATGTTTGCATTTTACTCATTTAAATTTTACGGTGGAAAGGCAGGAAAGCAAGTGCCCAACTGCAGAGTCCTCCTTTGTTTCAAGTCATTGAGGAGGAATGTCCCGCTAGCCTTTTATAGTCTCTGGTTGGAGGTTTTTTTTGTTTCTCCTTGGTAGCTACCCTCGCCAGTGGCAAAGGAATCTTTCTGAGGACCGCACCACAGCAGAAAGAATAGCGATCTAAAAATAAAAGCAGTGAGGCAACTTCTGTTAACCCCAATTAGGTTTTCCTGATGTGATGCCTGACAAGGCGCTGGCAATGGGGGCTCGCAGTCGCCCACCGAGGAGACCCCCCAACGGGGCACACAGGCCCCGGCCGGCGAGGAGGAGGGGGCCGAGAGGGCCGTGCGTGAGAGCGGCTCTGCCGGGCAGTGTTTGCGCTGCGGCTGCTGTGTTTATATCTGTCTCTAAATTTAGCCTCTGAGTCACCAG
>NW_010125070.1:0-6920 GCF_000699245.1 Pterocles gutturalis
TATTATATATATATATAATCCAATATAGCAGGAAGGAGAAAATCTACCTATTTTGCTACAAGCATCAAGGCTGATTTACTCCTAACTCTGTATCTCAGTAGAGAAGATTAGTATCAACATAGCACTTGCCAAACGTAAGCTAGCAAAACCCATGCTTTTATAAATTCAAAAAATAAAGTTAGCCTATTAAGAAAAGGAAAAAATTGGACACAGCCAGTAAAACATTCAAATGTTTTACTTATAAAAGTGTCGTGTTTCATAAAAAATGGTGCTTTTTAGTTTGTTAAAGGGTGGAAAAACAATCTCTCTTTTTCAAATAAAAAGTATTGCTCAATTCCAAACAAGACTGAGTTGTTTCAGCCACAGAAATGGGAAAAAAATAATAAATTTTCATAGCAGTACTTTAGTTTTGCAAAACTGAAGTACACATTGTCAACATCTACTGAAAGTAAAGTATTTTGTAAATAATCAGATCATTAGATAGTTGCAAATAAATTCTAAAGACGACAGTTTAGCACAGGAGAGTGGTTGCAAGGGGAACCAAACTGGTGATACAGATCTATATTCAAAACTGATCAAAGTTATTTCAAAGTAGCTGTAGGACAATTACATGGCAAAAAGCTGAATCGTGTCATCAAAAGATGCAATTTGCAATAGATGCAAAACTTGCCTTTAAGGCAGCTGATGAGCCTCTCTGCATGGTGCGCAGACCAAGTTGTAAATAACTGGGGCCCCCAGATTGCTTTGCTTACTCAACCTATTTAAAAAACAAAAAAAATTTCAGATGCCTGCCCCACTTTCCCCTCACTGTTTCTTGTGGGTGCCTGAGTAATCTTAGAGGCATTTCCAGTTTTTAAGGCATTTGCTGAGTTTAAGAAATTTTCCCCACGTCCCCTTGTCTTTGTTTGGAAGTACCAGGCTTTCCTACTCTGGTTGAGCTCCTCTGTGAAGTCTGCCCTTTCCAGCATAGAGAGAGGCGTCAGCTCTCTGTAGCTTAACTAGTTACTATCTGGGCTGACTAGTATTAAATAATTCTTTTTATTTAGGATTTTTATTTATTTATTTAGCTGGGCTGTTTTCCTTCTCAAAAGCAGGGATGGCAAATGAGAATTTCCATACCACAAGACTGAACACCTAGAGTTAGGTGCCAAACAGCATAAAATTACCCATTTTCTTAAACCTTTCTGCACATCTAACAAGAGGCAATTATATCTGGACCTTCTTTAATTACTGCAACCCAGAAAAGTAGGAGCCCACTGCCAGTACCAAGCAGCAGAGAGAAACTTTGTCTGCAGAGTGACTTAGCTCTGGCCAGGCTTGTAGTCCATAGCGCTGGTTTATTTAAAAACATTCCCAAAGAAGTCAATTGTTGTTGAAATAATTCAAGACTTCCATTTCCCTGAATTAAGCGGTGTTGTAGCAAAGGCAAGTTGAAGTTCTACCATACATCAATTTCCTCTCCAAAAAGCAGAGGGGAGACGAATGACACTGGCATTCAATGCAGCACTCATGCAAAGACATGGATGTGAAGAAATCTCAGGTTTGTAACCAAATACTTTAAACCTTCATTTCCTTAAGAGGAAACCAGCTGGGAATAAGATCGAAATGGGCTATCATCAAGGAAGTTTCTAACATCTGAAAAACAAACTTCAATCAATTTCTACCAGTCTCTGTCCGTCAATAGCAAACCCTTTACCTGCTTTTCAAATTCCTAAGGCCCAAATCATATCCCAGCCTCAATCCCATTTTCACTCCTTGTATTCAAACCTGGCAGCAACAACAACAACAAAAAAAAAACCCCAGCAGTCTTTCAAACAACAAAATCCCACACCCCAACGAAACGCGCTCTGCTTCTACAAAAAAATGTCAGTCAACAAACAGGCACAAATTTCACAATGGCTGAGGTCATTCCCTTTAAGTCATTAGGGTTTGTGGGTGAGTTTTCCTGGTGGTTTTGACATTGGTTTCTGTGATTGCAGTTATGCTTATTTATGCATTTAAGGCATATGATCTAATACACTTAGGTTTAACTACTTCATTCTTTTGACATTCTTTCCAAATTATAAAAAGGATTCTTGGTGTTTTCACTGCCTTGGTAAAGAAACAAAATTGCTGTCCACATAATTTCTTAAAAATACAGAACAGAGTAAGTACTTGTTGAAAACAATTCAGAGAAAAAAACTCTACACCAGACATTCTCCCCCAACGTAACACTTTTTTTTGTTCTCTCTCTACTGTTCTGAGGGAGCCTACTATTTTTCAGAAATAGCTGCTTCGTTGTCTTTTTAAAAACAATATCCAGGCCCTCAGTGTACTTCAGTTACAACTTATAATCAACACAGAAGTTTAGTTTATTTTTTTTAATCCCTTCTATTTTTACTGTTATGATTTGAAAAAACTGCACATTTGTGGTATGCTTCATTCACATTGCAACTTCCGCAGCCACTTTGATCTCTACAATAATGCTCATTTTATTCAATCCCTTTTGGTTACTACCTACCAGGGGGCCTTGCTTGATAAAAATTACAGAAGTCAATTTTCTGTTTTTTGGGGGGTTTTGTTTGTTTGTTTGTTTTTTTCTAACGGAAATTTAAATTATCTTTTCCCTCCAAGGCAAAAAAAAAAAAAAAGCCCAGACAGCCCCCACCACCTAAACTGGGCTGAAGAAATTCACTGACTTGTCAGAAACATTCAGAAATGTTTTCAAGAAGCTCAAATAAAAAATGAAATTGTGTACACAAGCGTGTGTGCACATCTCTCCCCCAATACTGTGTGCAGTGCATGCCTATTAGCTTGTACACATAAATTAAAAAGAAAAATTAAGTAACCTTTTCAAACCTGAGGCCATGGTTACTTCTATGCAAGGTATTTCCAGTGTCCCTGACATAGTTTCATATATCCAAGCACATTTCTGGCCAACAGGATGAAGAGCAGAGAGCACTCCACAAGCTTTGGCGCAACAGAGGGGCCCGTTCCTGCTCTGTGTCCCCTGCAGACGGAGGTGCCACCTCTCCTTGAGTCTCAGCTCAGCACCACCACCAGGTACAGCTGTTTCGAGTCCACTTGTGACCCAGCCACACTGACAGTGACAAGATATTACTCAAGGGCACACAAAACACTCTGAACCCCAAGCCATCAGACCCCCATCTCCTAAACTCTGCAAAATACCACAATTTACAGCCACGCACTTAGAGGGCATCAGCACATCCCAGGCTTCCCTCTGCCCTGCTGCTCCTCCCTTCCCAAGCTGTTTTTTCTAATCAAACCCCAGCTAATACAATCCTCCACAAATTACAACAAACCTCCCTTAAAATCCCCCATAAACCTTACCACAACTCTGCAGCAGACTTCTGGCTTTCCACAAAGCCTCTGTACATAAACGCGAGGGAAAACACCTTAGCACAGCACTAATGAAGTATTTCCCGGAGACAGCAAAGGTGACCAACAGAATGAGAGCAAAGCCAAGATGCCATCTCGACTTCAGGCAAACAACCTCTTCTGACCTCTGGCAGCTCCCACACACTATTAAACAAAAAGTATTCTCTCCATGTTAATGAACCATGTACAATCTAACAGATAACAGTGATGTTAAATAAACATGTTTATACGTGGCTCCTAATGCTAGGACTTAAGCAGCTGCAGACAAATAATTTTAAATGGGAAGGATTATGCCCACGTAATCTTTCTGCTCTCACACATTTTTGAAATAATTCAAATACATAATTAAAGCCCAAGTAGAAGGAGCAAGTGAAAAGGGGTTTGACTATTTTTAATTAAATATTCACTCGGTGACGCACTCACTGGAACCATCTACGCAGTGACCACTATTTTGGATACAGTTTTCTTCTCACACCTCTCGCAGCTGTAAATCAAGAGCAACTGAACAGCTTGCTGAAGAAAGAAATTGGATCAGGTTTTGTATGCCGTGATCAAAAAGTATTTTGCAAGACGACTGCAGAATCTTAAATCCTTTTTCCCCGCTTTCTCCTCCCTCCTGCTTCAATACTCCAGTAGCACCAAATCTACCTGCAAATGGCAACACCCCCAGGCCCCAAATGACCCAACCGAGATGAGCAATTATTTGCATCCTAATTGAGGGGTTTATCCTCACCTGATTAAAACAAGGTGTTTGTTAAACATCATTACTTGAGTTAAGATCTGCAAATAAAGATGAAGTATTGTTTTAAGAATTAGACTGCCATGAACAATTGTTTTCTGATGAGACCTCTTAACAAACAGCCCCAGCCAGGATGGTCTTTCTGGCTTTTCAGCAGCAAAGAGATTTGCCAAATTCTACCTGTTCAGATCAAAGAGAATATTATACCAAGAGGTTTAAGTAATTATACCTTATTTTTAGCAGATACACACTCAGAAAAACCCCCAAAACACCCTTGTACTTTTTACTAAATTAAGCCTCCAAAAGGAGGATGTCTTGAAAATCTGAATGGCTTTACTTTTGTGTATGCCATTGTTTGCAATTCTGAACATATTTTTTGTTCCTTCTTGGTATAACTATTTTTCTCTTCCGTGTAGCACAATGTGAAATTTAATGAAAAGAACCCGACTGTTCGCCCAGGAGACTACACCATGTACTAATCAAGTTTATATTGCTATTGCTGTGAATAATACACATGCATATGGTAACTGTACATTGGAAATGGCAGTACAAGATTTCCCTACTTGATTTACCAAATGGCCATTTACAGGATATATTTAAATCTTCTTATTAAAACTGCAGCATTCCACGGTTTATGAAAAGGATTTCAATTTGCAACTTCATTTAACAGTTCATCCCTAATAAAAGTTATTCCAGTCAGGCAAAATTAATTAAAAAAATATTTTCTTAGCATTCTAAGAACTTCTGCTAGTTTTCACAGAACTTTAAAAGCATTTTTCACTGCACAAGTAATCTCAACAATCATTTCCACAGATTAAGTCTAACAACCTGTGAATTTATTGCAGAAGGAATTCACTGCAAGGAATAATTAGTCTTCAGCACTGTTCTTGCTTGTTCTCCAGATGAAGACACCTCAAAACCATCTGCTTACTGCAAAATTTGGCACAGAAGGAACAAATTTTACTGAAGAGAATTATAGCTGATTTCAGAATAGCTGTTTTATTACTACACATCATAAATAACAGTTGGGAAGACAGCAGAGAATTGCTAACTTCTTTAATTGTTTTCTTTGTCAGCAGTGTGTACATATACACACTGACACACAAATACAGCCACCCTGACTTCAGTACGATGCCGTACAGGCTTGAAGTTAAATATGCAACTAATTTTTGCAGGATTAATAGTTAAACTATTATATTTTCAACACAATCTAGCGTATCAACCAGCTAAGCACAACAACACAGCAACACACAAGATTCTTTAAGTGATATTCTGAGATCAAGTTCTTAGTATGAATACCCGAGTTTAATTCCTTTGTACAATCAAGGCGTATCCGCACGCCACATGTAGTTGAATATGGGACTTATTGTTGGAGGGGGAATTATCCACATTTTTATTTCTCCCTAATGAAGCTTTTCTAATGAAATTTAAGACTGCCAAGGTTGCGAGATATTTGAAACAGGAGCCCGTTTCAAACATTTCAACCAAATAATGGTGATAAGATTAGTGAGTCATGGGAAACAAGCCTCTGTGTAGTATTTTAAAAGAAAACGAGCTGAGGGGAGCAGCCTAAACAAAGCAAAGCAAAACAAATCGATGAGCCTAAAACCAAAAGAGTATACCGCTTGTTATTTACCCAAATGTTTTGACCTGTTGGTGGGAGTAGAAGAGGTAGAAGAATTACGTGGACAACTTGCCTCAATAACTTCACAATTTAATTTTGCATCACACCTTAAACTTTTTGTTTTTTATTATTACTAAGAGATATAAGTTAGAATAATTAAATCAACTTATCAGCTGCTGTACCATTTCAACTGAATTTTCAAAACATACTTTAAAAGTTTCTGGAATGTTTCCAAAGCTACGAGCACTGATTATTTTCAAGGCATTCATACTGCAAGTCTCTCCTACTTGCATGTGTAACATTTGAGGCCACATGATGCCTTGAATTTCAAAGCAGAAATAAAAAATCAGCTTTGTTTAAGAAGAGAAATGGTTTATTCATATGAAAAAGGACAAGGAAAAAGAATCTATCCTGTATGTAGCAACAACTAACACAAAGCAACGCAACACTAAATGCAAAAATCTAAGAAACAT
This sequence comes from Pterocles gutturalis, assembly GCF_000699245.1. NCBI lineage: Eukaryota > Metazoa > Chordata > Aves > Pterocliformes > Pteroclidae > Pterocles > Pterocles gutturalis. Next base: position 6,215 of record NW_010125070.1, read on the forward strand.
TAGTTCAGACACAGAACGACTACTTTAAACATATGCCATCTTTTGGGGACCAGACCACCCTAATACACACAGATATAGACAGGCTGTAAGAATTTAGACATGCTTTCTCACTATATTGGGGTGAAACCCTTCTATGGATGGCATTACAGAGATAAGAAATTATCAGCAAATTAAAGTCTACGAGGAAGTTTAAACAATAAACCACTCCTGCCGCTGCCCTTAACAGCGCTACGGGATGCGTGAATTTGATCCTATGCTGAACAAAATTCCGGTTAATAAATTTGATGCAGACCAATAAACTGTCTATTGGTTAACCATATGTATGGTAACAATTACAATTTTATACAACAGAATATAACATTATTTCAAATGTCTGTAAAACAGTAGCTGTATACCATGAATAATTTCCTTTAGAGGCCATTCACTGGGCTCAAGCATAATTTAACACTCAAAAAAGTTTACTTAAACTGCATAAATCACAGCGCAAATCTTCCTCATACAAGGAACAGCAAAAAAGAGCATTAACTCATTTTATTTATACGAACGCTTCGGTTTTTAAAATAATTACTAAACGAAGCCAGTTTTAAGGTAAAAATCCAACGCAACGCTGCGCATCAACTAATTACCTCGGCTACTTCTCGGTCGCAGCCCCGCAGGCAGGACCCCAGCGCGCTGCCGCGCTTCACGCCTCGGACCGCACCGCGCT
>NW_010125071.1:0-3282 GCF_000699245.1 Pterocles gutturalis
CGCCCCGGCCTCGCCCTGGGAGGACTGGGGTCCCCTCAGACCCCCTCAGAACCCCCGCCGGGCTCCGGCAGGCCGCGACGAGATGCTCAGCCCCCGTAAAAGGTCTCTTTGGCCTCGGTGAGTCGGATTTCGAGGGGGACAAAGCCCACCTTCCGCTGCACGGGATGTGCTGGAGCGGCTGCAGTGACCTGAGGATGGTGCAGAGCAAGGCGATTTGGGGTTCTTTCTGGGTTCGTGCGTGGGTTTGGAGCAGCACGGTGGTTTTGAAGCAGTTATCACAGGATTCCTCGCCTATTGCATTCAGTTTTGCTGCTTGCAGAGGGCGTCCCTTTTGGAGGAACCTAACACATGAGGTTTTTTCCGGACAACCACGAAATGAGCACCAGCACTTGATTGGGGACATAGGGGTCCAGACCAATCCTGTATGAATTTTAGTCATTGCAAAGTCTGAAGTACCCTCCCCAAACTGCATATAGTGTAGACACTGTGTAGACACTATCCTGGGCTGCATCAAGAGCATGGCCAGCAGGTCAAGGGAGGTGATTCTCCCCCTCTGCTCTGCTCTTGTGAGACCCCACCTGGAGTGCTGCGTCCAGCTCTGGGCCCCCAATGCAAGAAGGATGTTGAGCTGTTGGAGCAGTTCCAGAGGAGGGCCACAAAGATGATCAGAGGGCTGGAACACCTCCCCTGTGAGGACAGGCTGAGAGAGTTGGGGTTGTCCAGCCTGGAGAAGGCTCCAGGGAGACTTAATAGCAGCCTTCCAAAGGGGGCTACAGGAGAGATGGGGAGGGGCTTTTTACAAAGGTGTGTAGTGACAGGACAAGGGGTAATGGATTTAAATTGGAAGAGGGAAGAGTTAGATTAGATATTAGGAAGAAATTTTTTACTGTGAGGGTGGTGAGGCACTGGAACAGGTTGCCCAGAGAAGCTGTGGATGCCCCATCCCTGGAGGTGTTCAAGGCCAGGCTGGATGAGGCTTTGAGCAACCTGGGCTAGTGGGAGGTGTCCCTGACCATAGCAGAGGGGTTAGAACTAGATGATCTCTAAGGTCTTTTCCAGGCCTAACCATTCTATGATTCTATGATTCACAAGGGCCTCCTTACCTGCTTCTTTGGTATGAACCACTCCTGTTGTGTTGGTAAGTGCAGCCAATCTGAAAAATGCCATGAAGAGAAAAAAACACCACCTTGCACCAAACCATCTTGCAAACACTTGAAGTATTGGCTCTCCCTGTTTATGCAGGGCTCGTGCAGGGAAGGAAAGCAAGAGCGGGATAGGTACTGCTTTACGTGTAGTGACATACAAGTCACTGACTTCAGTTTGGATTTCGGCAGGTTTGATGATTGACTCTGTGGCACCTATGCACCACTAGACAGCACCTACAAATTGTGTCATATAGCTTATATGCCATATACTAAACATCAGCAGAACATATTTTTTTTCTCTTTTCCCCCCCTTTCTATTTAATTGACGCACATCTTTTCAATCATAAAGGATAGCATATGCATGTATATGCCGCCTATAAAACTGGTGGGAGCATTTCACACTGCTGCATTGGCACTTCCAAAGTCAAAACAAATGGATCAGTACTCTTGTTTGCACTATCACTGATTTGATGTTTGCCTATCCAAAGATTTTTTTTTCTCCAAAAACATTGAGATTCATGTTTGAAATTAGATTCTGTTCTTATTTTTCCCAGCAGTATACAAACACCTCAATTTTAGTAGACTTGCTCTCGATTTATGGTGTGACTGAGAACATCATGTCTCATGTCATTTCATGAATTATTAGCCCATAGGGGTAGCTATTCTGGCAATCACCCCCAACTTTTCCATGTCATTTCTGAAGATGATCCAAAGATGAGTTTGCATCTTAGGTAGCTTTATATGCACTGGCATGGGTCCCCAAAATAATACAGCTGTGGCAGCAATGTATTGGCTGCAAAATCTATCAAGCAACCTGAGAAAATACAGAGGTATTACTTCTGAAGAAAAAAATAGCTTGTGCAGAGCTCCATACAACCACAGCTGGGCTGTAGCTTCCCTGCAGGGACAGATCCTGGAGGTTTTTCCCCATTTATTCCATGTCTTTTTGTGGTAGAGATATTGGAAACCATGGGAAAACCTAGGACCTCTCCAGGAGTAGTTGACCCTGGAGTCCTACTTCAGCTGAAAGTCAGAGCAGAGCCTAGGAACTGTTGGGCGCTTCACGTAAGACTCAGTCTGTCAGGTTTCCCTGTCCTGGAGAGGAGCCCTGCAACCTGGCAGGTCACCAGCCCCATAGCATTCATAGGGGTACTACCCCACTTTGTCTGGAGCCTTTGCTGCTGCTGCACAGCATTTCTGTTTTGACAAGGCTGGTGTTTTCAAAAGAAGTTATGCTTAGTCAAAAAATGGCCAGCTAGTTGTAAGTGATGTATGTGGTATGCTTTTTCTGCAGCAAGGGGAACAGTAGATCAGCCAGTCTGGATTTAAAAAAAAATTGAGATTCCCAACAAGTTTCAAATAGAATTTGTAGGGGGAAAGACAAGAACAATGTGCTGTTTCTCCTTTTTCCTGTACAAGTGATAGCAAAGCAACTGTGTGAGAGCATTGCAAAGATACTCTTGAGGGGGTTTACATGTGTGTGATCTCGTGGATGGAAGGAAGCTGAAGATAATGAATAAATTTTCTGTAACTGTTCTTCTCTCCATAGCTATTCTATCTGTGCTGGCCAACGTCCCAAAGACAGAAGGCGGCACCACAGCTAGTGCTGAAGCGGACACATACTTGGTGTCGCTTTCCCCCAGTAGCATGTGGAAAAGATTAGATAAGTGAGGTGGCTCCTGCTGCAGGGAGTTATTCACGCTTCCGAGCACTTGAAAGGTATGCTGGTTCTTGCACATCGGTGTGAGCGCTCCCAGAAAGGGTCTGGGAAAGCTGCTTTATCAAAAAGCAACACACATCGCCACAGCCACGTACACAGCTGATTTAAAGTTAAAATCAGTCCTCCGCTTCGGTTTATGCGGTGGCTATAGCTAGCCTCAGAGAAAACGGCACTGCCAATCTTTGATGTAGGCTCCTGACGATCAAAGTGAGAACCAAGAAATCCAAACTACCAGTAACTTTTTCCAACAGCGTGAAATTTTCTTTATTGGAAAATACGTCGTGCATGTCCTTTATTCTTGTTGTTTTGGGGTAATTATGTTGTTTTTCAGGCAAAATAAAACGACTCGGCATGAAAGCCCACCTTTTAAGACGTGTACATATCCCCGCCGGGCGCCTTGGGATAACACCCACCGCG
>NW_010125072.1:0-6393 GCF_000699245.1 Pterocles gutturalis
TTACTTGTCTTGTCTGACTGGTGACACAAACAAGAGCCTTATTTCTTCATGAAAGAAGGTGTCATGTCTTTTTTAATACATTGCTTTCAAAGGGCTTGCAGGCTTACCTGACATTAGATTAATTTCAACAAAATCACATAGACAGATGTGTATGTACACATTATATAATATGTCTGTACACACATATACTCTCAGTGACATAACAGGAGTTGTCTGGTGAAATATTCTGACAATTTGAAAAGTGACATTGTGGTGCATGTGCGTTTTTTCTTTAAACAGATTGCATCTCTTGAATAGTTCAGCAGAGCTTCTTGGTGTGTTTATGTATGCACTCTTTGTCTGGAGATGCCTTGTTATAAATACTCCCTTCATTTTACAAGTATTTGTTTGGAAATATGTTGAGCAGCCGTGCTTGGTTTAGTTCCAAATGTCTTAACTTTGGGACCTTGTATTGGTATATAGCCTGAAGTTCGTATCTCTCCTTTTCATGCAAAGAGCCATGTTTGAACAACTCTTTGAACACGAGGATTGTAGTGTAAAGTGGCACGCGTCCTCCGTGAAACACCCAGAGCCAACCAGCGTGTCTTACAAGGAGCTGTGAGGGGTGATGTGCTATACGAGTTCAGTTAAAAGAACAGCAACAACAACAAATTATATGCTGCTTCTGGATACAAACTGCATAGTGTTCAAATATTTTGATGTAACTAGTGCCCTTTGAGGCACGTGCTCAGGAGCTATGTCATATTTCCAGTTACTGTTCTCAGCTCTTGGGTTTTTCTCTCTTTTCTCTCCCTTTACAAGTTGGTAAGGATGTTACAGTGGTTGTTCTTCATAAGTTCCCTGCTGCTAAGTCTATAGAGTATTTTTTTTCTCTTCTAGGAACTTAAGTAGCTTTGATAAGTCATGAACTTAAGGAAAGGCAGCTGGGGGAAAAAAAAAACGTAGAGAAGTGTCATGATGACCCTTTTATTTTTATTTTTTTGTGTACTTGTGAACTTTGTATTAGCTGTAGGGCTAGTAAAATACAAAAACTAATGTGATAAATTTCAAATGTTGGTTTCATTTGTCTGGTTCATTTGTTTGCTTATTGGGAGTATTTTGAACAGCTGTAATCTTGATCATCAAAAGATATATCTCAATGTCTAGTTACCTTTGTTTCATTTTGCCTCCTTCCTTCTGTGTGCCCTTTCCTGTGGCTTAGAGGATTAAGGTAATCTTATTTCAGTGTTGGTTTGTGGTGGCAGCGATATGAGGGTTTCTGTCCTGGAACCCGTGAGAATTGACAGTTTAGTCCTCCAACATCTTTTTGCCTACTACTCCAAGCTGAATATTTTGGGCTGGACTTAATTACCTTACTTTAATAATAAGTTATCATACTTCCATAAATACAAGAATAGCAGGATCCCATTGAACTGGATGCTGCACAAGCACAGAATAGTAAAGATGCGTACCTTCTGTAGGTGACTGTCTAAATCAGAATTAAGAGTTTGAAGGCAAGCAGAATGAGTGGTGCATAGCAGCGAATGTAGTATTAGCTTGTTGGTTTTTTTTTTTTCTTCTGATAGGATGTTTAGCAGAGCATTGTATAGTTTCCAAAATCTTCCCTTTATCTTTTGGGCATACTCCCGTTGTTCTTCAAATATCCCTTGGAAATGTTATATAAAAAAACCTTCTGGTTAAAGTTGTTCCTTACCTGTAATTCTCCTTTCCTAATAGGCAGTTCAGTTATTTTTTTCACGTTTTTGTATGTTTCGAGTGTTCATGTGATTTAACTTAGCAAGTCTTACATTTCATCACCTGTCCATATTCTTTTTCTGTTTGCCCCAACTTTATGTGCTACAGGGTGTTGCTTCTGTGAACTTTTTCTATTCATAAGTCTGATTTAAAAAAAAAAAAAAAAAGGAATCACTGACAACGTGAAGTGGGAATTCATAGTCAGTGCAAAGTGCAAAGCAGGGCTGGAGCATCCAGACAAAATAATGGATGACCTTAAGGGCTGAAGTGCTACCAGAACTGAAAATAAATTCAGGAGCACAAAGAGTAGAAATGCTGCAAGCAAGAACTGAAGCCATGATTAAAGCTCCGAACTAAAACTTCCCCTGCTGAAATCAACAAAGAAAAGCAATGACTTTACCACAGGATAACTTTTCCACCACTGTTTACACATCATCAAGAACAGTGTGTACAGCTCTTATCAAAACCATGTCCCACTCTGATCTTTCTTGATACAGGGATGGGCTACTACAGCAATAAAGAGAATGAAGAGCCTGTCTCACAAGAGAAAACTAAAAAAATTTGATTTGTTTAGTCCAGGAGGCCAAGCTGCAAGCATCCTTAGGATGAAGGGGGCTCAGTCTCTGTAGATAACAGCAGAACTGCTGAAGTTAAAAGACAGCTGAAACTAAAAGCAGAGGGAAAAAACTGACCCTTCATAATTTGGGCTGAAAATAAAGAGGGAGGTTTATCACCGCCAAAGCAGTATAGCTTTGGAGGAGCTTTATAACAGGAGCAGTGGGGGCAGAAAACTCTTAACTAGCCATGGAGTAGATCTCCATTAGTTTCAGAATACATTACATCGTTTATGAATGGACTAAGTGATCCTGTGGCAAACAAATGGAGACTCAGTAGATTTCTGCCAGCACTGATTTTCTCCTGCTCTTTTGATACACTAAAAGTGAAGAGTGCTAGTGATTTTCAGGATAGCTTCTTAATTATGTGTCTAGAATATTTTAATCAGGCATGGGAATTTGTGGCCAACATTTAGCCCCTGTTGTTAGCAACCTGAGAACAGAAGTAAAATACAAAACTGGATGAAGCATCCAACTAGAGAATAATTACAGATAGAGAATATTACAGAATAGGTTCTCTGTTCTGTGGGGCTGCAGCAGTCCTAATAGATCGTGTTGTACACATTGTTTCCTGAATGCCTTAGGTTTTGCACATTTAAAATAATGAATGAAAAATCCTACAATGGTGGGCTGTTGCAGAAAGGTTCATAATCAATTCTGGATCATCTCTTCTGGCATGAGCTTTAATTTTTTCCCTTCCGCAGGGAACCTGTATCTGTTTCCTGCATCTGTTGCCCATCCTTCTTTGTGAATGGAAAGCAAGTAATTAATTTTTGTTGTTTTTAGCAATTAATTACCCTTGCCAAATCTTGGAGGACCTATTGTCTCCTTCAGACACAATGTTCTTGGGAAAAAGTCTTACTTATTGTAACCTCTTGTGTAATCTTCACTTGGATGATAAATACATCTTGGCAAGTAGGAGCTTTCTGAATGAAAAAATGTTGCTGGACAACTCTGTAGTACAGCAAGAACGCAAGCCTTTGCCAATGCTGGTGGAGTACAGCCAGGCGGGAAGGTAAAATGGGGAAAGCCTTTCACATTGCCTACAGAGCACAGGGTGAGGTGAAGACTGTATATGCACATATCCAAATGTCTGTTTACCATTAAACAAGGATTTTCCCTCTTGAACATCTGAGCTCAAAGGTGGCCTTCCTTCTAGCAAAATCTTGAAATCTCTTGGAAAGCTGCCTTCTACCAGCACGACTCTGCAGAAATAACAGAGAGCATGTTGACCGTGCAGCTGCCTGGTTTGGGTAACCCACTGTAGGAACTAACTGGGAAACATCCCCCTCCCCGTTTTTCTCTGTGAACCCACAAATTTGGGATCCTGCAGAGTTGCCTCAGTCTGCTTTGTGGTTCATGGCCTGACTTTGATTTTCCGTTGTATCTGTCCAGAACCACAGCTGACCACTGAAACCTCATTTTAATATTGCAGCTGTAACATTAATTACAAAATTATTAGAGTTAATTGTAAAAGCACGCTTTCCCCTTGTAGCTTTTCACCTTTACTTTTTCTGGTTTATTTTTTCACCAACAGCTAGTGATGTCTGGAAGGAAAAAGGTGCATAAAAGCCCTGCACAGAGAGATGTTTGAATCTTCTGAAGGGAATACACAGAATGCAAAGAATGAGTTGGGGCCGGGACCGCTCTGTTCGCTTGTGGTTTATGTGCATGCTGCCAGTGGCTTGTGTTTCTCCTTGCAGCCTGACAGCTGGCTGTGGGGTTAGCAGAACGCAGCCAGCAGCCAGGTTTCTCAAACCATACTGTGGCTGACAGCATTTGGCCTGGTGAAAAGGAAATGATCCGAAACAGAGGGCATGATGCAGTGTACCTTGCAGTTAATGGAAACCTTTGTTGACCTCAGTGGGAGTTGGATTTGATCCTGTGCCTACTTGAATGTTTTGGTGTTGGATACAGCTCTGAGTAGTTGTTTTTTTTTATGTCTCATTTCTGGTCTTTTTTCACTTGTCTTTCTAAAGCATGCTTACCTTAGAGTGGCATAAAATCAAGACAGTTCTATATGTGTCAGTTTAGCTGCGGGCTTTATCCTTGCCCAGTGTCTGTCCTCTTGTTTTCTCAGCCCATCTACTGGCTACAGTATCAGTTTGCAAGATTTTGGCCTTGATACCTCTCCTTCTTTAAGCCATTCTGCTGCTTCTCACAAACACCCCCCATCTCACTTAAGCCTCTGCTTTCCAACAAGTTTAATTACTGACATTGCTTAATCCATCTTCTGCCCTTCTTCCCACCCTTCAAAACAATCCTTATATTGATTTTCAGCAAATGCAGCCCAGGCTCTGGCCTCTGTCACCAGCAGAGAGCCAGCTTCCCCTTCAGGAGGCTCCTGGAGGCCAGCCCTTCACTGCTTCATCCCAGCTACGCTCCCTCGCTCAGCAGAGCTCATCGCTGCATTGCATATAGGAAGCAGAGGGCCACCATACCCCATTAGCCAGTGGCCACCTCGAGCACGAAGCACGGAGCACACCCTCTATGAGCCTCAGCCATGCATCAGCTTGTCCCCCATCCCTAATGAAATGGTGCTGGAAAGAGTAGAGCCCTCTTCAGGTGGCTGCCAGAGAGCTCTGGGCATGGAGGGCAAAAACAATGCAGCGGAGGCCAACAGCCAGCTATAACAGTGCTGGTGCTTCTTGTTGCCCTCCACTCTCTTGCAGTATTGCATGCCTCCACAGGGATTTGTTTCCTGGCTGGAGAATTATTATTATATGTGATCTGCCTCTGAGAAAAACCCTTTCCTTTTGTATGTGGAATGTTTATTTTTTGTTGGTCGCTTGCCATTTGCTTGGAGATCATGCAAGGCTTTTGTGAACCAGCATCAGAAACTGGGGCTATTTGTGTCTCATGATAGCCACAGGAGGGAGGGAGGGCCAAAGCTGTGGGATGGGGTACAGGGAAATCACTGGTGTTCTTTTGAACCACAAAAAAGCTTCATTTTTTCCAGCAGTAATGTAAATGCTAAGCAAACAGGGTATGTAATGAGGAAACCCTTGGAGGGTGGGAGCTGACCTAATGACAGATTGAGAGGAGGTGAGCTGGAGCACAGGGCTGCTGCTGGGGTGAGATTGCCAGCAACGCATCTGCCAGTCCCAAACTCTTGCTGGACCTCTTTAATTTATCATACAGCCCACAGTGAAGTGTATTGGGATTTTTCCTTCACATTATTCTCACTGAAGTTTCAATGTGAATCCCCTAACATATCTGCTGAAGGTAGAACATGCAGCTTCAAATAGACCAGTGTCATTTTTACTTTGCTTTATGGACATAGGCAATGGCAAAAAAGGAGAAAGTAGTGCCACAGTACAGGGCGGAGGAAGAAGGATTGTTTTCAAGTATTATATCACTATGCTCGTGATAAAAAGATAACCTGTTTTAGCCCCTTTGAATTGTATACAGCTAACACAGCTAAGAGATGGAGAAGTGGATTATATGGACTGGTTTATTAATCACTAATTGCTTATTCTCTTGGTACTCCATTGCAGACAAAACAAACAAAAAAAAAACCCCAACATCCAAGCCAGCCCAAAGATCTTTCAGTCTTGCATATTGAGCACATTTGATTTAAAAATCTTTAAGACTTGTGATCTAAGGCTAGATCTAGCTGGTGTAAGTGGGCAGAGTGTGTTAGCAGCCCTGTGGAACTGGGCTGTAAAGTCCAGAGTCCCTGGATGATGAGAACGCTGAGCGCCACGATGCGAATTTGCTAATACTTTAGAAATGTATCCATAAGAAAAAAAAAGTAAGAAAGAGAGAAAAAAAACATTGTGGGAAATTCTTTCCTTCGTACATAATAGTTTTCTGTTGATTTAAAATTGCACTTAGTGATGTGTTGATGCCAGTGAAATATTTCAGCTATAGGAAATGTGAAACCAACTACTGCCTTTCTATGAATTATGAGTCATAAATTGTATGAAAAATATTCAAACTTGCTATAGCTATTCCCCAAGCAGAACCTCTGAGTAATGGAGAAAATGCTGCCATTTGGGGGAAGTAGGATGAAGCTGAGCTAAGCAAAGCTGAATGCCGATTG